>NW_020438871.1:1245941-1277072 GCF_000699045.2 Agrilus planipennis | reverse complement strand
CCCCCCCGACTCATTGATCGTGCAGAAGACTTTTTTGGCCACCCTCTCCACCTTACATGCCCCAGATTACTAATGCAACCCAAAAGTTTATTTAGATCGAGATAATTATTATACATATATTAAAAATTCGTTTTTAAGAAGACGTAATAAGACATTACCGTCACTTAAACTAATCACTAAAAGCTCTAGTTTGACGAGATCGTGGAACATAACAAGCTTACAATACCATGAACTATTTTGTAAAAAAGTTTTCCACTTTTCTGCTTCCAACGAACCTTAGACCTCCTGGGAAATCAACTGCTCTTTGTATGAGCCATTTCGGTTTTGCAAAAAAATCTTCAAAAAGCAGATCTTACGCCGGCTTCTGAGAATAAACAGTTTAAAGGCGATTGCATAACACAATTTTTCCGTTTATTTACTTAAAAAAAACGCTCATCTTATAAATACAAAAAATCCAAGACACGTACAGACACGAATCGAAGAGATTTCTCATTCGACGAAATAGTCCTAAACTTAATTTTTTGTTTCAGGTAAGCTCTCCCCATTTCTTGACAGCGAACGATTTGTCCGTAATGGTAAGAATTACTATTTTGTTTTGTTAGAACCAATTTGGGCATTTGAAGTTTAATATGTGTATGCATATTGGGCAAACGAGAAGATTCTTCAATCAAAAAATCCTTGAACATAAAGTACCTAAGTATTACCCTATAAAGAAGGGAATGTAATCTATGCGAATCATTCTACTAAATATTTACGTAACTTTAGCTATAATTTTCAATTTTTAAAAGCTCAAAAATTAAACTCACGTATAAAAATTATGTGTTGTATTTTCCTCTTGCTATAAAAATCTGTATTTCAGAACTTATTCTTTTCCAACCACCCTCCCTTTGCACTTAAGCAATATTATGTAAGAATCTTATTCGTGTTTTCTTCCACTTGAAGAAACTATAGCCAAGGCAGTTTCTTTGAGACTGTTGTGTTCTTTATTTATTATTTACATTAATTTCAGCTTATACATGAAAATCGGTGTTAAACTTGTAATTCACCTTTTATCTCGTTGTATCAATCTTTTGACTTAAATGAAACTTCTAGTAGGTATGCTGAAAAATCTCCTAGAGGTAGCTGATGATAACTTTTAAACACGGTTAACTCATTTCCTTTGCATATGCGTACGGTTAGTTAAAAGATACCGGTTCTTGATGGTCTTACATGTCATGAAAATTACCTACCGCTCCATTTTAAGTAGAAGAACCCTTTGAACTTTTCCATTTAATATGAGATTTTTATATTAAATTTATTAAAAATAAGAAAACAGAACTTCTCTTGAAGTGGCGGCTCGTAGGGGGTACTGCTCCAGAAAGTGTTTAGCCTTCATTTGAAACATCTACAGAGGAAACTAATGCGAGGTAAAAAAACTTTTTCATAAAACGGGGTACTGCTGCTGACATAATCTAATGGCTTATACATATGTTATACAACTATAACGAAGGAACTAAAGAAAAAAAGATTCCTTGTATTTAATATTATTGGGTTTTGATCGGCTAAAGTTAACATAATTCTTTGTGGCCATTGTGGCCAAACTATTTTCTTACAAGATCGTTTACAAGATCAAAAATATAAAAAAGAAGGTGTCGTTTAAACGGTAGCATAGGTTAATAAAAAGTTATATCTAGGAAAATGTCAAAATATGGGGCTATGCAAAAAATCCCGGCAATACTCAAACGTTTGTTTTTTTTTTTCGAGTAAAATGGCCCACAAAATCGTTATATGCTCATTGTGGACAGCACAGATAAATATGGGTCCAATCGAAAAAAGTTATAGGAAAAAGTTGTTCAGAATGCCTTCAGTAGCTTGACAGGAGCCGCCACTGTTCTCATGTATGATCGGTAATGATAGTATCTAATAAATGATCACAAACTTTCGGCTGTTCAGCAGTAATTTAGTTTTATGTACATATATATAGGAGATTGTTGAGTTAATTAAAACAGAATGTTAATTACTACACTGTAAATGGCCAACTGTAGTTTTAACGGCAAAATTACATTGTCAGTTACACGTACACCAATTCTTTTCTTTATAATTTTATTATACAGTATAAATAGATTTTTTAATTAGACGGTTTTGAATGTAATATTGCTATCGGTATTGGAAAATACCATGGGAAATTATAACACTCCGTGTGTGTTAGAGACCGTAAAATGAAAACAACAACATTTTATGTTTATCGAAGGTATACAGTTTGTTTTTCTTTCATTCTTCTGACCGTTGGTTGTTATTTTGATAACGGCAGCTGTATACGTCTTAAAAATACCCAACTTCGCTTTTCTCTGTTTATTTTGTCCACGTTGAGTAATATTTACTACTTTAATTGCCTCGACAATACAAACATAGTTCATTTTTATCAATCTTGAATTAAATTTTTATTCAAAATACGTATATCTTTAGGAAAACTATGTTAACAGCGATTTTTTGTCAAATTTGAAACCTTTCAAGTTTGATATCGGTTATTATCAGCCCAAGAAAATGTTTAATAAAATTTTAATTATTTACACCACTATCGCATGTTTATTATGTATTTTTAAAACTGAAAGCTATATTTTAGATTATAATCATTTTGTTGTAATTTAGGTACAAATCTTGTATCATTTGGAAAAGGCCGCAAAATTTAGATGCGAAGATAGCTAGCTCCTTAATTTTCTTATATCGACTTCTTATTAAGATTTGGAAATGATTAAAGATCTTAATATTTCTCTCTTTAATTACACAATTAAATCAAAAAACATTTGTTGCGCTTCGATGAGGTAAATTTAGTGTTGCCCAAATTCAGTCTTGGTCTTGCAGTCTTGGTCTTGTTCTTGCGTTTTTGCAAGACCAAGACCAAGAACAAGACCGCGTATTTTTAGCAAGACCAAGACCAAGACTGACCGTGCAAGACTTGAGCAAGAACAAGACATAGCCTGCAAGACTCTTGCGTCTTGCAGCTAGGACTTAGCGCTATTTCACTGAGTAGTTAGGTGTAACAGTTCGGTGTATAGGTAGGTACGCTTAGGAATTCTATGAGACGCAAAAAACTGTATCAAAGAATATGAAAAACTGGACCTATGCGCATTACGACTAATACCATAAACATAGCGAATAAAAAAATTATTAAAATCAAACTGAGTGCATGCATAGTTATGTTTTAACCATCGGCACTTTGATAATGCGGCATCAAAGGTTTTGTACTTACTTCTCAAAGAAATTTGCCGCTTTTCGGAAGTACATGGTTATGATACACGCGCCGGCGGCTTCTTTTGAAATCTAAAACAATCGTTGCCGCCACGCCGAAATCATAACATTTGACACTATTTGATTGCCGCCATAGGGTGTAGGTATACTCATGCAAAATAATTTCGAATTTTTTTACACGCTTTATATTATTGTTTGATTTGCGGCGGCATCCTTATCATAGAGCCGGCACGTGGCGAGGCGGCGCGGTAGAAAGCAAGGATCATAAATGTTTATTAAGAAACAGTTACTTCCATGGAAAACGACATATAGGTCAGTTGATTTTTCGAATTTCTTATCAAATCTTCAGTTATTTATTAATCTGCTTGATCTTTACTATGGCTATATTCATTCAAGCTCACAATGTTCCAATTCTAATACGTTTTTCTAGGATTTAAAGTAAACTTTAATAAATAGTAATAGACTAATAGGTAATTGCAAGACTTGCAAGACTCTTGCTGCAAGACCAAGACCAAGACCAAGACTGGGAGCGCAAGACCAAGACCAAGACCAGGTGTATTGGCGCAAGACCAAGACCAAGACTGGCTAAGTCTCGTCTTGTGCTTCCGTTTGGGCAACACTAGGTAAATTAAAAAGTATTTGAAAAAGTGATACCTACTTTGATGACTAAAGATCGTCTTTAATACTATTTTTTGTCAAAATTGTTAAACAATTAATGACTTATTGAAGCTAAGAGATACCTACTAACTGGGACAATTTTTCACTCATTTTAACTGATGTAATCCATCATTACACTTTAATAAAAAAGTTGAATAAAAAAAATAAAGGTTCGCGGCGCTGCCTTTGTATTACTTTCGATTAGTGCAAAATTTCTTTTGCGCACAATTAACTAAGTTTTAAGCAAAATTGGATTTGGGGATTTCTTGAAAAATATTTAGGTCATTTTTTACATTAGTTGACATTGGAATTGAGACATGAAGTTTAGTCAGGTCTTAATTCCATGCGGAAACCAATGTAGCTTGAGATACAGGCTCCTAAAGATTTCTTAATTGGAGGAAATTCCGGTTGGTACGGCCCTGGCTGCAGCCCTTCGTCAGCTGTTCTCGCCAAATATGCATTGATGACGTTATTGTTTAGTTAGGTAGATCTATGACAGGCTCGAGGTTTCTTAATGCCCCTGCCCGCCGAAGGCGGGCTGATACATTAGAATAATGTTAGGAAGATATGTTTTAGGACAAACGATGTTTGGCGGGAACAGCTGACGGAAGGCTGAAGCCAGGGCCGTACCTACTGGAATTTCCTCAGATTAAGAAAAATTTAAGAGCCTGTATCTCAGTCACATTAATTTTTAAACAAATAATACACTATTTACTTGGTGAGTACTACCTACTTCATTATACTTCATGTCTCAATTCCAATGTCAACTAATGTAAAAAATTACCAATATTTATTTATTAATTTATAGGGGGAACTTATCCGTGTAAACCTCACGGGTTTCACCCTTGTTTGCATGTGTACCGATCGTATAAGTTTTCATGTACACCCTTTCACTGCAATTCGCACTAATTTGAGATGTTATTTATGGAAATAGGAAGGGCGACTTTAGGGTTCTCCTCGTGTGACAGAAATTCGCGCTACGCCAATGATAAGACATAGTTTCAATATAAGATTGTTCTTACACGATATGCGTTCGTATTTGTGGAATGCTTCGCTTCTAATACAGTTACTGAAATTGATATTTTACATTTTGATAAGTAAACATGTCTCTTTTTCCATTTTGCTTTGATTTATAGAGTGCTGATGCTATGTAAATTAGACGAGCGCATCTTCTATAGTGTGTAAGACTAACACAATTTTAGATTCAGACCAGGTTTGTTGTGGATACATGTTTAGATATGCAACTCTAGACTCTGTTCATACATCTAATAAATAAGTTTACTCACGCACCATCTATTCAACAAGCACTACAAATTACCTTGTATATTGAACTAGCCTCACAAACCGAATGAATTACTATAGAAAATGGCGAATCTATACCAAATCTACCAACCGAATCATCACTCCGCTAAATGCACAATTCGTTTATGTCGACTAACAACCAATAGAAATTCTTTATCGACTGTTATCACTAACAAGGGCGTCTCACTTCAACACGAAATGAGATACCGTTTTGAAATTTACACAAATTATCTAAATTATTGTCCCTATTTACTAATCTAAGAATTACATAATACATATTATATAATTTTTGGAACACGCTATAACATCGTCCAGTCCTACTAATTTTAACGAGGGTTGTTTTTCTTTCAATAATTGGTAGACTACGTAATTGCAATTATTGGTTGTTCCTTGTACTATTGTAGGAGGGGCGCGCATGTGTCTTAGACTGAATTACTTTTATTATATTGAAAACCGAATATAAAAATTTACAAAAAAATAAACAATATAAACTATAGAATTTATTATCTACATCAGAATATTACCTTATTAGGTTTGATTAATTCTTTTTTCTGTAAAACTGTGATTGCTGTAAAAAATTCATAGTGATTTTGCCGGGTACCTCTGCGATTAATTGTTTATATGGTTGTGTTGCAACTCCAATTTGTAGTGGAATTGTTTAAAGAAAAAAAACCAAGTGGCAAAACTACTAACAGTTTAAATCTTGTTAAAAGGTGTACAAAAAGAACTTACATGGGTCGAGTTGAGTGTTGAGTATTAGTTACATACTAGTCAAAAAACTAACTAACTATCATTCTTTCGAAAATGTCTTTTATAATAAAGTTTGGTTCTGCTTCATAAAAATATTGGTAATGCATCGATTAAAATAAATGGTTTAGGAGAACTGTTTCATATAACAGTACGGTTTCGCTATGCAAAACGTTATTGGTCATACATTGATTAATATGAATGTTGCATAGATAATTAATGAGATAAATGATATTACAAACGCAATACAGGCTAAAAGTTAATACACATACAGAGCGTTAAAAATACATATAAGCAGGGTGGAACCTAACAGTTGTTCTGGGTGGGGGTCTTTCTTCTAAATACCCCTTTCAGAAACTTCCTAGACCAGATTAAGTCCCAATTAAAATACTAAACCAATGCAATTTTAATTCTTGGTTGGCGAATTTTCAGTGAGAGGGTTGAGTTGAAACCGTTGAAACGAGCCTGTAATGTCTGCAAAGTGATAAAACCATACTAATAAGTTATCGTTAATCAATAAATAATAACTACAAATTAGGACATAGGGCCTATCCCAAAACATTCTTAATTTCAGTTTCATCAGGTAGATTTTTTGTGATACTTATTAAATTATTATTACCGGGGTTTGTTTCTTCTTTTCTATATCTGGTAGAATTATCCGACATTACCGGGTATCCAGCGTTATTAACCAGTCCCCGGTGGATCCTAAAAAATATACCGGATCCAAAGCGAGTACCCGAGCCCATCTCTCTAGTACAGACTGATTTTTTTTGTTAACACTTTTTTTTTTTTAATTATTATCATATTGTTACTTAATGGGTATTTATTCTGCTAAAGTAAACTTACGAGTATTTTTAATATCGTGCACCCTGATAATACCAATTTAGGAAAGATGCTATTGCGGTAATTGAAATGCCCCCTAGATGTAAGGTTTATTTAACGTTCCTCATCAATTCATTATTATTTTTATTGGTAACGTTATAGGCTTCATGTGTTTTAAGGTTTTCCGAGGATATTAGTGCAGGAGCTGTCGCGAAGATCACGTAGCGCCTCGGGCCATATTCTGTCTATCGTTTTTGTTTAGCGACAGATCGTCGCCAGCTGACTGTATTCCTTACAGCTTATGTTCCCTTAATTAAAAAAGGCTCCCAGAAAGTAAATAAGAAAGTAATGAAGATTATACCGACTCAGGACAGACGCTTCACAAACACTTTATTTCTTCCAGTAATTGACAATTGACTGTTCCAGACCTATTTTCACAAATATAATACGATATAGTTCTCTGTTACGTATAAGTACCAAGTAAATTGTTTTCACAAAGATGGTGATTAAAATACTTATTAAGTATATCATATATATCGAGAGGTCTTCTTCATAAAAAGGACTCCTGACGAAGGAGGTGTTCATTTTGACACCCTTGTAGGAGCGATTTTTATTATTATTATGAATGATGATATTTTTCACCTATTATGTATATATGTACCAATAGCCTCAGCTATTTCCTCCTACCAGCTTTACATAGCAACCAATGGGTTCCCCTCGAGAGTTACATCTTGCGAAGTGGCATGCGGCAATGAATGTAAAACAACATATAAGGAAATAAACAAAACCCTCAATTAGAACAATACAATGCGATAGACAGTTTAAACACTTACGCGGGCCGACGCCCCAGTCGGGGCCGCCCGTGCGATGTCCCAACGTAGTCGAATTCGGCGATGTAGTTGTGTCCAACGAAGAATCCCTGATGATGATTGTAGACTGCCTGAAACAATAGCTGTTTGCCACACCTAGGCCCCAGCTAAATAACCAGGCATTCTATGCATTGGCCTAATGCATAGATCGCTCCCAATGCTTATCTTTACATTGGCAAGCTATATGTAGAGACTTATCCCTCTACTGGACGCCCTTGTGCCGATATCACCGCAGCTTTACCGACACTCAGGCCACTGCTGTATACGGCAGGTCAAGGAGTGGACTTCTACTCATTAACACGTCACCCACAGGTGCACTGCCACTCCAGGCATATCTAGCTAGATCTGCAGTGGACTACCTGACGCACAGGATTTACACTCCACCTACAGGCTCATCCGACCCGTCGGCCGTTGGCCTTACACTTTTACAGGCCTCACATTTCAACAATAACAACAACACATAAAATACATAATATGTGCACAATAACCAACTTTCTCAATATTATCAAATATTAACTGCCCTTACGGCACCTTACTCTCTCACCAGAGTAACACCACTGCCCTTACGGCATCTTACTCTCACTAGAGTAACCAACTGCCCTTACGGCATCTTACTCTCTCACCAGAGTAACCAACTGCCCTTAAGGCGCTTTACACATCCTTACACGCCGACTGCCACTTCACCACTGACTTTAACTTAAAAGCCCTCTTATAACGGCCCTCTTTGGTTTCATTCTACATATATGCCATTAATATTTAGTTAGTCCAAATAGCAAATAAATGCCGAATAAATAACTTTCCTACACCCTGAAAACCAAAGCATAAATATTTCATTAGCAAATCCTGAAATTGTGTATCGAGTTTTTTTTTTGTTTCTGGCAGCTACGTATCGGTCTAAGGCCCAGCTTAACTTATCTCATAGATTGATAAATTTGTATGAATGACATTGTTAGTGCAAGATTGAGAGAAGAGCAGGGACAGTTGGAGTTTTACAGATTGGGTATGTAGATTACATTAATCGGAAACATTTGCATTCAATCACGGTGCAGTATTTAATCCGTTGCCAAGGAGATAATCCGGAACTAGTCTAGCACTGGGATACATCAAACCGTTTTCTAAATCTGATGACCATTGAGGCCAAATGCGTCTAGGCATATATATATATATTTCATAACAAAAACGTCTATGCGGATAAATATTTTTAAATAAAGTTCATCACACAAAAATGTATGCAGTTTTTGAAAAAAACGAATTCGATGTAGGGGAAAAAATACTCTTAAAAAAGTAGTGCCTAGCAAAATTGGTATTGGTCTTACAAGACTAAATGAAAAATTATTACCTCCGATAGACTTATGAGTTAAACTATTTGATTATTATTTAATAAAACGTGAGTATCAGATTAGATGAGCCAGACCAATGCTTGTTCAGGAAGAGCTGTTTTATAATTTTATTTCGATGGAATGCATTTGAAATTCGAGGTAATACCTCAAAAAATGCGTTTGGAAAGTGATTTTTCTTGATTCAGACCCTCGGCTACAAAACACTTTTCCTTTATTCGTCCAAAGATACAACCCATTTCAATTTGTTAGAATTGTGACCTTCAAGAAATCTGCGCGAAGATAGAAAGGATACACACTAGGCGTGAGCAAGACACAAATAGTTGGAACAAATTTAAACGAGCAGAGCTCTCGAAGGGCGGTCTCAGGAGATCGGCTAGAACTGCTCAGTACTTGACGAAAATGTTTAGCAATTTCTTAAAACAAAAATGTATATAAATTAACAATAGAAAACAAAGCAAAAGTTTTATAGGTGTGTAGAGCGTTAAGTTAATTCACTTGTCATTATTTTTGGCTAAATATGCTTTTAAATAAAGCATATTCTTAAATTTTAACGAGGCAGTTTAAATAATTTTGCAAATGATACTGTACACTTTTGTCTAGTTCTCGCTCGATGATCAATGACAAATATGCTAATAAAAGGAAGGGGCATATCTCTAACTTCTTGAAACGAAGAGTACCTACTATTATTTTGATGGTATTATTTTTCTTTTACAAAGAGTAGTTTGATTTTTTTGATTTTTCAAATATATTTCTTCGATGAGTATATTGTGTTGAGGTAGGAAACGTTGCGGCTCTCTAGTAACAGCCAGTAAATTATGTAAATATTTCGCCTCATTTCTTTTTTCTTTTGTCTTTGCGTTGTTTTCCTAATATTGGATAATATTTGAACAGTGTTACTGGTTAATACTAGTTTACGTATACTGCTTCGAATGCCTTTGCTATTTCTCGAGAAGGTTATTTAAGATAAGCACGAAAGCAATGTTGTCTTATAACATTCCGAAAGCACGATAATACCGTTTTTATAGTGTATAGATAGATAAATCGTTTCGACGCTGCAACGACGAAAAGCTGGCATTTTTTGCTCTGCAGATAACGTGGTCGGTTGGCTAACAACAGGTCGACTGTTACTATCACTATCATCGTCATATAATGAATGTGAATGTTGCTTTAGCTTTTAAAATACGATTTTTGATTCTCTCGGTTTTAAGGACTATAATAATTTGCTAATTAAAATAAAACACGTTTAATTGTTTTGCGGGTAACGTGGAGATTAAGTAGGTTATTAAGTTATTAAATAACACCGGTAATAATGACTGTTTTACGGTGTAAAGTTAATTCTTAATATTAAAGTCGAAACATTAAGGGTTAAACAAGCATGTTTTGTGAAACTATTTCAAGTGAAATTGTGTTAATTAATCTTTTCCTGAAGTTTGCGTATCACAGAAAAATGGTGAGTTGAAAGTTATTATTAACGGATAATATTTTTACGATTAACACTTATTAATCGGGTGAATGTCTAGATGATGGCCCCCCATAAAAAGTTATGGAAGTTAGATGGGGGTGGGGGCAGGGGGGTCGAAAGAGGGTGGTCACCTCAGTAAAACCCCATAAAAAATTTGCGGCGGTCTCACCCCCATAAAAAGTTATGGGGGTTGAAAGTTGATTATTTTGACAATCTTCATACACTATAATTCAAATAAAATTCAATAAAAAAAATATTTTCAAGCGGGTGGAGGTGGGGGATCGAAAGAGGGTGGTCACTTGAACAAAACCCGATAACCTAACCTAACCTAACCTACCCTATTGATAAAGATGTTTAAATAATGTTTTATATAACTTTCTCAATATTTTTATGTATTTTTCATTAGTTTTACCTTTGAATATTGTTTGAGAATGACTATATAAATATTTACATGCCTAGAAATGTATAAAAATTGGCATATTTATTAACTTTGAACCCCTATAACTTTTTATGGGGGTGAGACCGCCACGAACTTTTTATGGTACAGTGGTGGGGGGGACCTCCTCTTTCGATATCCCCATCCCAACCCCCGAAGGGGGTGGAGCCATCATCTAGAGCTTTACCATTAATCGTACTATTAATTGTTATTTGTCGCTTCATTGTGTGTAAAAAATGTATTTGAGACTCTTACAACAAGCCCGTTCATTTGATATGTCACAAGGTACACTTTACAAAACTTTTTTTTATTTTCCCATTGCCCCCCCCCCCCCCAAAATGAGGCCCCTGTTTAAAATTAATTTATTTACGTTATGCGCTCGTGTTTAGGTCAGAGAAATTCATATTCAACTTAATGGGTGCAGTAGATTCGAAGCAAATTGACTGTGACAGACGGGCAGACAGACACACGTGTGATCCTTCATTCGGACGTATGGAACTCGAAAAAGCTTTAAACTGCATTCAGGTTTTCGTAATGTACAATAAACATGAATTCAGTAAGGTCTGTCTGTCTGTCTCTCATGCATTTTTGTAGGTACCTCTTCGACAAGTGATTTCAAACACACAAACATACCGGGATAGGGATTAAGGAATTGGAATAATTGTATTATTTGTACACTATAAATTTAAATTTTACACTATACATGTCGGAGTTTCCTGTGACGAACGTTGCATTGAAGCGCGCACACGGCTCAAGCGATCCCCACTACGAAATCGACTACGTGGCCGAGTAGAGGGGGGACATCCGTTGCATGATTTCGTTACATAGCAACTCGCATAAAACGAACTTACCCTACCGTGCGTAAAGAAGTTTCACTTCAATAAATGTTTTGTTATTTTCAAAGCTTCGTTAAAATCTCTCTATTAGATATTATTCTTCGGTGTATTTTTGATCGTTTTGAAACGTTGGATGCCTTTTGTCGTAATTTAGCATATCTGTTGTGATATTTGGGGTTTGCGAAACGTAATGTTTATATTATTATATTTGCCGTGCATAATTATGTGGAGGGTGTTTTAATGAAATTCCGTCGTTGCGTCGTTGTCGTCTGTCCATTTTCGGTTTGCGTCCCATTTCGTCACTGCTACGCGGCAACAATTGAAAGAGGAACAGGACCTAATACAGTTTGAATTTACGTGATCAAGTGTTACGTGTAAAATCTCGGGTCACGAACACTACAGATTACGACGGCGTGACGAGATTTTGAACAATATCGGATAGTTAGCCCAGCGGTACAGCACTAATTACATACGCTAGATCACCGCTATTAGCGACCAATTTGCTTGCCTAAAAGCATCCACGGACCGTATAATCGAAGGAATGAATGCCCGGTAAGGAGAAATTACTTCTTGGTTCCGCATTTTGCTCGAACGTCGCGTAACGTCTGCCATTTCCCCGCGCGCACCCCCAACACCACTCCATTGCATCGTCTCCCAAAATCTGGAAGTTACCACAGTTGATGTAAACGCGCATTTAAATTTAAACACTTACAATATGCATGTATGTATCTACATACGTATACTAACGATTATTTCTATATCATTTATGGAAATAACTTCCAACCGAAACGACGTAATATCGTGCACGCTTCCGTCTAGAAGCACCACATTAAATTCCCTAGAAGAAAACTCAAGCTTTACAATGTCTAATTTGTTTCACGAAATTTCCAACGATTTTATTGCTTTATCTAGACGCTATTGATATGATTATTTTTTGTAACACAGCTACAACTACCATTTTCTCTCCTTTCAAATATACCACTGCAGTAAATAGGGTAAGCTTAGACTTGCCTGATTTTTCACCTCACCCTTTTGATGCGTTCGAAAGATTGTTTTCATTTAGTCTACATGTCCTTCGAGTTTCATTGCTTTTGACTTCCATTGTGCCAAAGATAAGCAAGGATAGATCATTGATCCACCTCCCTTAAGATTGCATAGGAGTGGAGGAGGCTGCATTTGCAATTCGAAGCCGGGCCTGGACGTGAATAGGCATTGCACGGAAAAATTAGAATAATAACTAAGTAGCTACATCGACGGATAACGGTATACATATCAACAACTTACTACTACTACTCTCCTTGATCATCGCTGATAGTATGCACTGTTTTGCTCTGACTTATGACACTGACACATTGACCTACCGTCAACAAACATAAGTAGTACAAGTCTGCAACGTTAAAAGAACAAGTAACTACTCTAGACTGACTGTAAACATATAAATATCACCAATCACACTTAATCTAATCGAACAATCCATAAGTACAAGTAGCAGCTGTTGAGTGCCGCGTTGCAATGTCGCATTTCCCTTCGTGGTCCAACCAGGACCGGATTGACCCTTTCAAATACGTTTTTCTCAAAAATGATGGACTTTCAAACCACCAAACATTAACTTAATTTTCATGTTTTGTAGTACGCTGTCACCTTTTTTCTGAAAGTTTGTTACCAATTTCAGAAACATCCTGTATATAAACGAACGGATTGTAGCGTATACTTGCAGATTTGTAGTAGTTAATAGTTCGTACCTCTTTTGGGGTATAGAGATGGAAAATCGAATGTCACTTTTAGTTAATTAAGGATTTCTAAAATATGTACATATATAACAAAGTTAAAAGTTCGTTCAATAAGCTGCTCCTCGAATGGTTTGGATGATACTTTATTAAACCGGGTGGGTACGGTGGTAAGAATGAATAATGGAAGTGGATTTCCGTAATTATCAATCTTAATCAGCGACTAAAGTGAAACCAAAGCCAAACGGAGTAACTTCATTATATTTTAGAATGTCATGGGATTCTTATTAGCACAGAAACGCTGCGTTTTACATTTTCCCATGAGAAACTTGTAGCGAACTGATGTGAAATTAAATATAAAGAACTTTAAGTCGCAGGCTTCGTTTAGTTACTTTTCCTTGTCATTTATTAAATGTAGTTGGTCTATTTTGAAAATGTAGAAAAGCTCTCTCCCAAAGTCCATTTTATGTGTTTTTGTGATTGATAAGTGTATTATTTCAATCTGTTAGATGCCACCAACTTTCTGTTAGAGTTTGAAAAATATACGTAATGGCATTTTCGAGTTGGATCTGGAAACATCATACAAGGAAAAACAGTTCCCTAATTTATGACTGTGCCTTAGGTTCGTAGATTTGATAAATACAGAGCGTACCAAGGAAGAATTTGATACACGCAAACATCTGTAGATAGCAGTTCTGACTGCCAAACCTGAATGATAAACGATGTAGCAAAAGGAATCATTAAATAAGACAAATGATTAAGGGAGCTACTTCGGTTAGGGTGAATGGAACAATTATAAATTCAAGTAGAAATTGCTTTGTGAGATGTAACCGGACCGTGTTCGTATGAAATTTATTTTTGATACAAAAAAACAAACATTTTTGCCAAGATAACACAAAAATATAAATACAGTCATTAATTTAAACTGTCGGTTTACTTGTTGTGGAAATATTTAGGGAAATTATTCTTAAACATCTTTTTATAAATGTTGAATTCTCGTTTACATTTTTTCTTCTCCGTCCGTTCGATAGAGTGCAGTCTAAGAAGTGTGCAAAATGAAGATACAAAGACCATTTAGAGCCGCAAGTATTTCACTTGAGCTGCCACTCTAATTAATTTATTACTTTGACACCCTTAGTTGATTGTCACTTTTTATACTTTCCAAATAGCTCGTGATGCCAAATGTTCCACTTTTTGCGATATTAGAGTTAATCGGGTAAATCTTTCTGACCAGTCACTAGCACACGTTCTTAAGAACGTTTCTTAAATGATACTCGAGAACAACATTAGGGTAAAAAAACTGGCTAGCTTTCTATTGATAAATAAATACAGAATGATGCAATTCAGATTTTGGTTCTTAGGTTCTGCACATTTGTTTAGGGGTGAAGTTTGATTCTTAGTATCATCTAGACCAACGGTGGGCAACCTACGGCGCGGCGTGAGGATACAAACCGGCCCGGGATTACATAAGGTCGTCAGTCCTAAGATTGGTTGGACACGCACCTCCACTCTTTCCTATCCTGAGCTAAACTTCGCATTTCCCTAAAACTAGAACAGCCCACATCCTTAACTATTTGCAAACAGTAACCTAATCGAGGTCTACCTCTACTCCTCTGAACTCCTGAATCTGCCTCAAATATGTCTGACTAGACCCACATGTCTGAGGAGTTGTCCTACCAACTCATCTCGCTTATTTCNCGAATTTCTAAATTAACCGTTCGCGAGCATAGAAGTGACTTCTTTTTATTAAAGGCGACACGACCCTGCGCTATCCTCTGCTTTATATCCCTACTACTCCTTCCATCCTGACTTATCTGACTTCCTAGGTATCTAAAATCAGCCACTTCTTCTAATTTTTCGTCACCTATTTTTATATTCGCTCTTTCTCTACTTTTTCTTCCCTTGCATGCCAGTATTTTTGGTTTACTAAAGAATAATAAATAATTCTAATTCTAATGCAGCAACTTATTATGCAAAATAAAAACCAAGCCCCTTCCTTTATACGTTTAATACCTTCAACGCCGGATCGTGGACAAGAGGGTGAAGCCACTTATGTTCGTTATTTTTCGTTCCTAATAATTGTGTCGAATATTTGTTCGCTTCAAGTATAACGTTCCCTAAAAGCTTATTTATAAGTAACAAGAATTTTGATGAAGTTTAGTGTTGCAAAAACGAGTATTATTTAAATAAAATAGGAAAAATTGTCCGGATTTTTCTTTTACCTTTTTAACAGCTTTAACCAATTACAGACAAAAAGATTTTTCTAATCGGATCCATACTTGGATGTATTCATTCTGACAGTTCAATTCCAAAATGTCGTTGGATAGTTTTTGTGCTTATGTAACGTTTGGTATTAGATATTTAGTGGGCACAAAACCGCAATTTATGTAATCCTATCTAGGAATGGGAAGAAGGCATAAGTAATTATTAGTTCTACATACAGTGTGTAAACATATGGCACATGTACACTATAATTTGCATTTGAAGCAAAATTTGGTTTTCGGTCCTTATCCAAATAGCTACCGCTGCAAGCAGATTTAACTAATTAATATAAAACAAGCCACTGGCAGGTTTGGTCAATAGTGTACAGGATATAAATGAATGTAATATGCATATGTATGTGCGTATAGAGATATGTATGTACTCTGTTAAACCTAAACTGCCCACTTGCAATCATTATATGTGCATACATGTATGTATATGTAATTAAACACTTATACATTAATTAAATCCGCACTGATTAAAATTCTGTTTGAGATATTGTAATTTTACTATTCTAATGTATAATCATTCCATTGTATTACCTAAAGTAACTGTAGTTATCTGTGAAATAAGCTTTTTCTATTTTTCTTGTAAATTGTGACGTGTTAACTCACTTCTTTTAGTATGTAGTACCTAGTACAAAGTAGAAAGTGGTCGAGAATTTTTTTACTTCTCCTTAATTTCTTTGCACATAGGTATAAACACCCGGCATGCTATTAGGGTATCTAGCCACAGTTTTCTAAATTACTGCGTTTTCAAAATCCGATAATTAATAAAAAAAAATAGAAATCCGAGGTTCTTTTTTACTTAAAAACGAACCAGCCTCATTATTTACCTTTTGATCTTATGTTAGTAGTGAAATAAGAACTCCATATAAAAAGTTTAAATCAACTACTCCAAATGATTGAACTAATAAGTCGTCTACAAGAATGCATCTTGTGCAGATCTGGACTTGAAAGTATACTATTCCGAGGAAAATGTTTCGTCATTTTAAAATTGGCTGATGCTTTTAGTCTGCCTGATTGTAAATGTAGGGAGCAGGTAGAATAAAAATTAGTTATATAAAGACGGATGTTGTTTCCAATGAGCTACTTTGCAGTTGGCAAATGGGAAAGCCGTTAGTGTGGAGATGTTGCATGTGCCGATGGTTTATTTCGGCTAAGAAATTCACTTGGTTTATAAATACGCGAAATCAGTTACTGCTCACAAACGGCAGGTTTGTTTGAAATTGAGTAATTTATGTTATTTAGCTGTTTACATTAAGCACTGCTCTTGATGTCTACGGAAAAATAAAGTGAATTTCCTCGCGGGCTCATACTATGCACTCAAATGCCGAATTAATTCTGACGAGAACTATTTCCTAAATTCACGTATACAGACAAACCGTTTCTACCGAACTCTCCTTAGGTATTTTACGTAATTATCTAAAGAAATCTGTTTGGGTTTGTGATGCACTGGACAGGGATTTCTGCCTATACCATTCGAAATCTATAAAATCTTTTTTAAGTGGGATTGAATTTCACTATTTTATTTACAGTCACTTATTATTATTTGACTAAGAAAGGAAAAAAAAAATTTTTTTGTGGTAGCGCGACGAATCCAACAAGAAAACGTATAGATATCATGGTAAGACAACTTCTGAGACATGAAAGGTTAGCTAGAGATAGGTACAATAGTTAAAAGTATAGTTTTTTGTAATAAAATTTATAAAAGTAATTGTAAGAGGGCGGATTATAAAAAAGGAGTGTTTATTTATCCTATTTATCATGGGGCGTTGAAAAAATTCAAGTTGAAATTATTCAACCAGCACCAAACCTAAAGATTTTATAGCATCGGATGTATAACATTAGAAATAGTTCTAGTAACGTTTGAAGCAGCTTGTCATTTTGTAAGTAATATTCAATTAAATATTGAAAGCATTAGCAATCATTATAGATGAATGGTTAAGTTAATGGGTTTTGTTTTGTGCTTGTCTTGCGAACAGCATGGTTTAGAATTACTTCAATTGCACTCTAGAAGTACCTACTTGTTGACGAAATGGAGTGTATCGGTGGAGTGAATATTTGACTGTATAGTAAACAGGAACCGGTCCATGTATTTTGTCATGACGTATGATTGGGATAGTGTTGGAATCGCATCAAACTTGGAAAGTTTAATAGATTGAGAATGTATGTTAAATCAGAAACGTATACGAAGTAATAATTCGTATGAGTGTTGAATTATCATACACTTTGTGGTTCCCTGATTCCCCTTTCATGTTCCCGTCCTTTTATGTCTCGCCTACTAAAATAAATAAACGTTGCAAAAATGATGTTCTGCCGTGCCGATACGGTACGGTCTTGGTTTTGTCAGTTTATTCCTTTTGTATCTTTGTAGGTTGTACGCAAATATTTTTTTTTGCAAACAGGAGTTGCGGCCTATTGTTCCCGTTTTTCAAAGGTTTCGCCGGATCAAAAACAGAAAAAAAAAGAACCTGTGAAAAAAGTAATTTCCTTATTGTTTGCAATGTTTCTAATGTCAATTACTTAAAATGTCAATAGAGCATTTGCTCCGTTGAAACGGCGCGAAAAAATACAATTAAAGTCGATAATTTTTTTTGTTAAAAGTATCCCATCATAATGAGAAACAGTGTTTGTAAATTTATGAAGGACGTAAGGAAGTTGGGGCATACAAAAATTCCACAAAAATTGATAGACGGCTCATTTATTACCTATAATTGATTGTTTTGACATCCCAAAGAAACTCAAAGAAAGCGTTAAAGTAGGCCGTGCAAGGATCTTCCAAGCACATTTTTTATGGCTTGGCTTCTTTTCATCGAGATTTGCTTTAAAGGAGCCATTAAATTGGGAAATTTTTGAATTTTTTTGCTGACGGTAATTTAAAAGTATTTATATATTAATCATGGCAAACGTCAAGTCGCTGCTTCAGAAGCTTGTCAGGCATTACTTTTTTAATTTTTTTAATGTCGTTACACCTTTTCGACTAAACCCTGCAAAATTACACAAGCAATTTAATGATTGTTTTTCTTTCTTCTGTTTTCACTGACAGTACCTCGAGTGTAACAAATAGAACATAGAAGAGCTTTGTTAACCGTTTGTGTCAAGTAGACTTCAAATTCCACACCATTCGTTATTGCGGCGTCAATTTGACTGAAATTATTTATGGTCTCTAATTTATTCACTTACAGTAATGCAATACAACTAGTGATGATTAAAGTTTGAACGCCCTGTATTCAACTGGCTTAAATTTCCATTGTCGAATCAGAGTTAGTTATTGGTTTCGTGAGACTTGGCTCAACAGCGAACATTGTTGTTTGCCAGTGGCATTGTTGATGTAAGCAAATATTAAAGTGGACTTATTGCTGGTACACTCGGTATGTTTTTATAATCTCTTGATCGGCGCAAATCCAGGACAAGGGAATAGAAATCAATATTAGCTGAACCCTTACTGGCTCTTCTCGCGCAAATGAATACCACATGCGCTTTACTTCAATTCCGTCAGCACATAATCTCTTTCTGTGATTGTATTGCGCCATTTGAAACCTTAATTTCTCTAAATCTGTCAGCCCTTCCAAGCGTTATGCCTGTCGTGGTTTTGTCTCGGCCTTCACTATTGTTCTATATACCCCATTTCCCGAAAATTGATACATCCAATTTACCCACAAACGTATGACGAATTACTAGACGAAGCACTTTCACATTTTTATGCTTCAAATTTTGAATTGTCTAGAGTCTGGCCTTAACTTTCGGAAAATCCGTATTAATTAGAAAAATGTAACATTGAAGATTTTCACATATACAAGCACTGGATTCTTCATAAAAGAGTAATTACCCACTGCTAAAGGTAACGAGCCTCTAAATAAGCAGAATTAAAGTGTAGTAGTATATTAGATTTAATTGCGCAAATGAGAATCATTCCCAGCAATGGATTAATATGGATGGAATAATTTAAAAGTCCATTTTATCAAGTTAAAAGTAAAAAAGAATTTATTCATTTTATGCCCCCCATAATTTCGGAAAATTGAAAATGGAAAGGGGCTACCCCAGTTGTAATCATTAAGGCAGTTCTAGTACAACTAGAGGATGGTACTGATCTCATGTTTACCACTTTTTATATTTGTTAATGCATAAAGTTGTATGGCAGAGTTAATTTGTATGATTTAATTTAATAAATTCATTTGGCAGAGATCTAAGAAATTCTTCAAAATTTCATACATAAATTTATATATTAGATATCTCGATCTTTTACCACTTTATCCTTTCGTTATTTTTGTGTTGTATAATGAAGATGTTGCTATGGGTTTAACAAATGAATCAAAAGTGTAAATTTCCCGAATATGGGACCTCATTTTAATTTTGTATAATAATATAATTTGTCTCTGAAGACACATATCAACACAAATGAAGCATGAAGTTGCTAGTAATTTATTAGTATAACTGGAGAATGAACTGACTAAATTAATTTAACAAAATTTGTTGAAGAATATTACTATAATTGGTTGTTTTATGTCCATTGTAATAAGAACACCACTACAATGAAAAATATGCTGCAAAATGTTTTTTCTGCAGTTACTACACTAATGATAAGAAATAAATATTTGTATAACAAATTAGAAAAGTTACTTTTACTGCAATACGCTTTTTAATTAACCAAATATTTCTTAGCAATTATTACTACAACCGCAGGTGTGAAATTAATTACAGTAAGGTGTGGACCTGTGGGAACATTTTTTTTTTGTTAATTTGACTGCACATTTTCTTCAGTGTAATATGAGACTATTGATATGGCTAATTCGTAAAGGAAAATTTAGTTTTTTTTTTTAGCGCAAATTGAACAAATAATGTCCACATTAGTTGGTCCCCTTCAAACTCTGAATCTAAGCTAAAATGTTCATTTCGGTTTTCATCTTCAGAACCTTCATAATCCTTTGTCCATTATGGGCCAGCGTCATTGTTCTTTTTGGATTTCTCTGCATACCGACTATTGTTAAATAACTTTTGCTTACCTCTCTCTTGCGATTTTTACATATCCTGCTTTTTCTTCTTTTTCCTCTTCTTCATTTATACTCTCTTCAAGATCAGCTTTATACGATGACTCTGTTATAATGCCCGCTTTTTTTCCGTGTTCTTTTACCCGTTTATCTGATTTATCAGAATTATCGTGAAATTGAGGAAGAAGGGATATATCACCTAAAGAAACTTCTACCAAATTAGAAGAAATGCTATATGACTCCTCTGTCCAAATGAATTGAAAATTCATAATCTTTAAAAATGTTTCTATTAAACGCAAATAAAGCTGCCTTTCTATTCTCCGTATACCTCAAATTGAGACAACACTATCGGTCTCGTACTAGGAAACTGTCTGCTCTAGACACGTTGCTAATTTAAGTTAAGAAGAATAAAGTATTTTTGTAAGACGTACTCAAGAAGGCATACGGTACTCTTTACAGAATTCAGTGATGACATGAAATTACGCTTCCGACTTACTTTTAATTAATTTATTAATTTCCTTCGGAAAAATCAGTTGCAGCGATAATAATTTGCTCGAGTCTTTAAGCGGAACTATTATCAACACAAATTTTCATCGCGGCACTCAGTATTACGATATAAACTGTCTATATTGTCTAACATCGTAATCGGAGATTGCATGAGTTATTAGAAGTAGGATTAACAACAGTATTAGATATATGTATGTAAAAGAAGATGTCTTTTAAGGAAAAATTAAAATCTCAGACGTCAAAGCAGAAATTTGTCTTTAACTCAAATTTTCTTTAACTAAGCATAACTGGTTGCATCTAGGAGAATTGTATTGTAACTGGGAAGTTTGACTGTAAATATAAAATGCGTTGAATTTTAGTTTAATAAATTAAACCCTTTGAAAGCAACATTCGTTTGTGTTATACTTATATCAATGAATAGTGGGTTACATTTTTTTTTGTATCTTTAATACGAAATGTTTGACGCGTGCATGTGAAGCGTTTGTAAATGGTCGCATAGTCTACAAAAGAGAACGAAAACTAGGTTGCAAATCTACGTATATCGAATGCCTCTCTGAAATATTAAAAATCTCAATTCTGTTCTCTTTTTCCTATTTAATCGAAGCTTTTCTGTGGCAGTGCATGTGTTGTCGATTATGAGAATGTATCAAAAAATTAAATTCTGGGAACACATGACATACACATACATAATACATTTATAGAATACTAAAAGATTAATTTTTGCGGTTTCAATAATAATTATTTTTGATCATTGAACAAGTGTTTGAACTGTTAAAATACGTTGATGTTACTGAAAGGCTGTAAAGGATATCAATTCTGATGAAATTTGGAAATCGTATGGTCGAAGAGATCTTCTTTTTATGCACCATAACTATTCTTTTCAAAATATAATATTGCTCCGTTTTGAACATGAATCGAAAATAAAGTAGAAGCGACAGCGCTGACTTATTCTCAATTCAATACATACTTATATATATCTACAGAAAAGCACGACAATATATATCTTGATCAATTATTGACGTTCTTTCCATTTGCCGATATTTCGGTCGTTTGTTATGATGTACTGTAGATATTCCTGAAGATAATCATGTTATGTCAGGCAATTGTGTTTATAACAGAATGTGACAAGGCGGCATAACCGTTCATAAAAGCTGACAATGTTCCACTGCATTAGCTGCATGAAATAACTGCGCCTTGACTGCATCTTTTAATAATGGCCCTGCTCAAATGGGTTTGAAATGTCAATGAGAATTTGATAACGGAGAAACCACTAGGGTACCATCTGAATGACGAATGGTGACCCCCAACATTTATTATTTTTAACTCGAAAAATATTATGCAATCAATCACGTTGTCTCTCTAGAGATTCTTATTTTCTTTTGGTACGTATTTATTACTATTTTCAATTTAATAATTCCAAATTTTCGTGTAGTGTTCGGTGTCGATGTGTTCAATATTTGTATATATTTTTTATAGTTATTTTAGTTTGTATTTTTTTTTTNACGAACGTTGCATTGAAGCGCGCACACGGCTCAAGCGATCCCCACTACGAAATCGACTACGTGGCCGAGTAGAGGGGGGACATCCGTTGCATGATTTCGTTACATAGCAACTCGCATAAAACGAACTTACCCTACCGTGCGTAAAGAAGTTTCACTTCAATAAATGTTTTGTTATTTTCAAAGCTTCGTTAAAATCTCTCTATTAGATATTATTCTTCGGTGTATTTTTGATCGTTTTGAAACGTTGGATGCCTTTTGTCGTAATTTAGCATATCTGTTGTGATATTTGGGGTTTGCGAAACGTAATGTTTATATTATTATATTTGCCGTGCATAATTATGTGGAGGGTGTTTTAATGAAATTCCGTCGTTGCGTCGTTGTCGTCTGTCCATTTTCGGTTTGCGTCCCATTTCGTCACTGCTACGCGGCAACAATTGAAAGAGGAACAGGACCTAATACAGTTTGAATTTACGTGATCAAGTGTTACGTGTAAAATCTCGGGTCACGAACACTACAGATTACGACGGCGTGACGAGATTTTGAACAATATCGGATAGTTAGCCCAGCGGTACAGCACTAATTACATACGCTAGATCACCGCTATTAGCGACCAATTTGCTTGCCTAAAAGCATCCACGGACCGTATAATCGAAGGAATGAATGCCCGGTAAGGAGAAATTACTTCTTGGTTCCGCATTTTGCTCGAACGTCGCGTAACGTCTGCCATTTCCCCGCGCGCACCCCCAACACCACTCCATTGCATCGTCTCCCAAAATCTGGAAGTTACCACAGTTGATGTAAACGCGCATTTAAATTTAAACACTTACAATATGCATGTATGTATCTACATACGTATACTAACGATTATTTCTATATCATTTATGGAAATAACTTCCAACCGAAACGACGTAATATCGTGCACGCTTCCGTCTAGAAGCACCACATTAAATTCCCTAGAAGAAAACTCAAGCTTTACAATGTCTAATTTGTTTCACGAAATTTCCAACGATTTTATTGCTTTATCTAGACGCTATTGATATGATTATTTTTTGTAACACAGCTACAACTACCATTTTCTCTCCTTTCAAATATACCACTGCAGTAAATAGGGTAAGCTTAGACTTGCCTGATTTTTCACCTCACCCTTTTGATGCGTTCGAAAGATTGTTTTCATTTAGTCTACATGTCCTTCGAGTTTCATTGCTTTTGACTTCCATTGTGCCAAAGATAAGCAAGGATAGATCATTGATCCACCTCCCTTAAGATTGCATAGGAGTGGAGGAGGCTGCATTTGCAATTCGAAGCCGGGCCTGGACGTGAATAGGCATTGCACGGAAAAATTAGAATAATAACTAAGTAGCTACATCGACGGATAACGGTATACATATCAACAACTTACTACTACTACTCTCCTTGATCATCGCTGATAGTATGCACTGTTTTGCTCTGACTTATGACACTGACACATTGACCTACCGTCAACAAACATAAGTAGTACAAGTCTGCAACGTTAAAAGAACAAGTAACTACTCTAGACTGACTGTAAACATATAAATATCACCAATCACACTTAATCTAATCGAACAATCCATAAGTACAAGTAGCAGCTGTTGAGTGCCGCGTTGCAATGTCGCATTTCCCTTCGTGGTCCAACCAGGACCGGATTGACCCTTTCAAATACGTTTTTCTCAAAAATGATGGACTTTCAAACCACCAAACATTAACTTAATTTTCATGTTTTGTAGTACGCTGTCACCTTTTTTCTGAAAGTTTGTTACCAATTTCAGAAACATCCTGTATATAAACGAACGGATTGTAGCGTATACTTGCAGATTTGTAGTAGTTAATAGTTCGTACCTCTTTTGGGGTATAGAGATGGAAAATCGAATGTCACTTTTAGTTAATTAAGGATTTCTAAAATATGTACATATATAACAAAGTTAAAAGTTCGTTCAATAAGCTGCTCCTCGAATGGTTTGGATGATACTTTATTAAACCGGGTGGGTACGGTGGTAAGAATGAATAATGGAAGTGGATTTCCGTAATTATCAATCTTAATCAGCGACTAAAGTGAAACCAAAGCCAAACGGAGTAACTTCATTATATTTTAGAATGTCATGGGATTCTTATTAGCACAGAAACGCTGCGTTTTACATTTTCCCATGAGAAACTTGTAGCGAACTGATGTGAAATTAAATATAAAGAACTTTAAGTCGCAGGCTTCGTTTAGTTACTTTTCCTTGTCATTTATTAAATGTAGTTGGTCTATTTTGAAAATGTAGAAAAGCTCTCTCCCAAAGTCCATTTTATGTGTTTTTGTGATTGATAAGTGTATTATTTCAATCTGTTAGATGCCACCAACTTTCTGTTAGAGTTTGAAAAATATACGTAATGGCATTTTCGAGTTGGATCTGGAAACATCATACAAGGAAAAACAGTTCCCTAATTTATGACTGTGCCTTAGGTTCGTAGATTTGATAAATACAGAGCGTACCAAGGAAGAATTTGATACACGCAAACATCTGTAGATAGCAGTTCTGACTGCCAAACCTGAATGATAAACGATGTAGCAAAAGGAATCATTAAATAAGACAAATGATTAAGGGAGCTACTTCGGTTAGGGTGAATGGAACAATTATAAATTCAAGTAGAAATTGCTTTGTGAGATGTAACCGGACCGTGTTCGTATGAAATTTATTTTTGATACAAAAAAACAAACATTTTTGCCAAGATAACACAAAAATATAAATACAGTCATTAATTTAAACTGTCGGTTTACTTGTTGTGGAAATATTTAGGGAAATTATTCTTAAACATCTTTTTATAAATGTTGAATTCTCGTTTACATTTTTTCTTCTCCGTCCGTTCGATAGAGTGCAGTCTAAGAAGTGTGCAAAATGAAGATACAAAGACCATTTAGAGCCGCAAGTATTTCACTTGAGCTGCCACTCTAATTAATTTATTACTTTGACACCCTTAGTTGATTGTCACTTTTTATACTTTCCAAATAGCTCGTGATGCCAAATGTTCCACTTTTTGCGATATTAGAGTTAATCGGGTAAATCTTTCTGACCAGTCACTAGCACACGTTCTTAAGAACGTTTCTTAAATGATACTCGAGAACAACATTAGGGTAAAAAAACTGGCTAGCTTTCTATTGATAAATAAATACAGAATGATGCAATTCAGATTTTGGTTCTTAGGTTCTGCACATTTGTTTAGGGGTGAAGTTTGATTCTTAGTATCATCTAGACCAACGGTGGGCAACCTACGGCGCGGCGTGAGGATACAAACCGGCCCGGGATTACATAAGGTCGTCAGTCCTAAGATTGGTTGGACACGCACCTCCACTCTTTCCTATCCTGAGCTAAACTTCGCATTTCCCTAAAACTAGAACAGCCCACATCCTTAACTATTTGCAAACAGTAACCTAATCGAGGTCTACCTCTACTCCTCTGAACTCCTGAATCTGCCTCAAATATGTCTGACTAGACCCACATGTCTGAGGAGTTGTCCTACCAACTCATCTCGCTTATTTCTTATTCACTTTCATTTAGTCCTCTGTTCTCCTACTCTTTTTAATACCACTTCATTTCTAACCTTTTATATCCACGGTATTCTCATCATTCGCCTGTAACACCACATTTCGAACGTTTCTAACCTTTTCTTTTCCGCAACGCCCACCGTCCTTGTTTCGCATCCGTACAGCGCCGCGCTCCAAACATACACCTTTAACAATCCTTTTCGAATTTCTAAATTAATCGTTCGCGAGCATAGAAGTGACTTCTTTTTATTAAAGGCGACACGACCCTGCGCTATCCTCTGCTTTATATCCCTACTACTCCTTCCATCCTGACTTATCTGACTTCCTAGGTATCTAAAATCAGCCACTTCTTCTAATTTTTCGTCACCTATTTTTATATTCGCTCTTTCTCTACTTTTTCTTCCCTTGCATGCCAGTATTTTTGGTTTACTAAAGAATAATAAATAATTCTAATTCTAATGCAGCAACTTATTATGCAAAATAAAAACCAAGCCCCTTCCTTTATACGTTTAATACCTTCAACGCCGGATCGTGGACAAGAGGGTGAAGCCACTTATGTTCGTTATTTTTCGTTCCTAATAATTGTGTCGAATATTTGTTCGCTTCAAGTATAACGTTCCCTAAAAGCTTATTTATAAGTAACAAGAATTTTGATGAAGTTTAGTGTTGCAAAAACGAGTATTATTTAAATAAAATAGGAAAAATTGTCCGGATTTTTCTTTTACCTTTTTAACAGCTTTAACCAATTACAGACAAAAAGATTTTTCTAATCGGATCCATACTTGGATGTATTCATTCTGACAGTTCAATTCCAAAATGTCGTTGGATAGTTTTTGTGCTTATGTAACGTTTGGTATTAGATATTTAGTGGGCACAAAACCGCAATTTATGTAATCCTATCTAGGAATGGGAAGAAGGCATAAGTAATTATTAGTTCTACATACAGTGTGTAAACATATGGCACATGTACACTATAATTTGCATTTGAAGCAAAATTTGGTTTTCGGTCCTTATCCAAATAGCTACCGCTGCAAGCAGATTTAACTAATTAATATAAAACAAGCCACTGGCAGGTTTGGTCAATAGTGTACAGGATATAAATGAATGTAATATGCATATGTATGTGCGTATAGAGATATGTATGTACTCTGTTAAACCTAAACTGCCCACTTGCAATCATTATATGTGCATACATGTATGTATATGTAATTAAACACTTATACATTAATTAAATCCGCACTGATTAAAATTCTGTTTGAGATATTGTAATTTTACTATTCTAATGTATAATCATTCCATTGTATTACCTAAAGTAACTGTAGTTATCTGTGAAATAAGCTTTTTCTATTTTTCTTGTAAATTGTGACGTGTTAACTCACTTCTTTTAGTATGTAGTACCTAGTACAAAGTAGAAAGTGGTCGAGAATTTTTTTACTTCTCCTTAATTTCTTTGCACATAGGTATAAACACCCGGCATGCTATTAGGGTATCTAGCCACAGTTTTCTAAATTACTGCGTTTTCAAAATCCGATAATTAATAAAAAAAAATAGAAATCCGAGGTTCTTTTTTACTTAAAAACGAACCAGCCTCATTATTTACCTTTTGATCTTATGTTAGTAGTGAAATAAGAACTCCATATAAAAAGTTTAAATCAACTACTCCAAATGATTGAACTAATAAGTCGTCTACAAGAATGCATCTTGTGCAGATCTGGACTTGAAAGTATACTATTCCGAGGAAAATGTTTCGTCATTTTAAAATTGGCTGATGCTTTTAGTCTGCCTGATTGTAAATGTAGGGAGCAGGTAGAATAAAAATTAGTTATATAAAGACGGATGTTGTTTCCAATGAGCTACTTTGCAGTTGGCAAATGGGAAAGCCGTTAGTGTGGGGATGTTGCATGTGCCGATGGTTTATTTCGGCTAAGAAATTCACTTGGTTTATAAATACGCGAAATCAGTTACTGCTCACAAACGGCAGGTTTGTTTGAAATTGAGTAATTTATGTTATTTAGCTGTTTACATTAAGCACTGCTCTTGATGTCTACGGAAAAATAAAGTGAATTTCCTCGCGGGCTCATACTATGCACTCAAATGCCGAATTAATTCTGACGAGAACTATTTCCTAAATTCACGTATACAGACAAACCGTTTCTACCGAACTCTCCTTAGGTATTTTACGTAATTATCTAAAGAAATCTGTTTGGGTTTGTGATGCACTGGACAGGGATTTCTGCCTATACCATTCGAAATCTATAAAATCTTTTTTAAGTGGGATTGAATTTCACTATTTTATTTACAGTCACTTATTATTATTTGACTAAGAAAGGAAAAAAAAAATTTTTTTGTGGTAGCGCGACGAATCCAACAAGAAAACGTATAGATATCATGGTAAGACAACTTCTGAGACATGAAAGGTTAGCTAGAGATAGGTACAATAGTTAAAAGTATAGTTTTTTGTAATAAAATTTATAAAAGTAATTGTAAGAGGGCGGATTATAAAAAAGGAGTGTTTATTTATCCTATTTATCATGGGGCGTTGAAAAAATTCAAGTTGAAATTATTCAACCAGCACCAAACCTAAAGATTTTATAGCATCGGATGTATAACATTAGAAATAGTTCTAGTAACGTTTGAAGCAGCTTGTCATTTTGTAAGTAATATTCAATTAAATATTGAAAGCATTAGCAATCATTATAGATGAATGGTTAAGTTAATGGGTTTTGTTTTGTGCTTGTCTTGCGAACAGCATGGTTTAGAATTACTTCAATTGCACTCTAGAAGTACCTACTTGTTGACGAAATGGAGTGTATCGGTGGAGTGAATATTTGACTGTATAGTAAACAGGAACCGGTCCATGTATTTTGTCATGACGTATGATTGGGATAGTGTTGGAATCGCATCAAACTTGGAAAGTTTAATAGATTGAGAATGTATGTTAAATCAGAAACGTATACGAAGTAATAATTCGTATGAGTGTTGAATTATCATACACTTTGTGGTTCCCTGATTCCCCTTTCATGTTCCCGTCCTTTTATGTCTCGCCTACTAAAATAAATAAACGTTGCAAAAATGATGTTCTGCCGTGCCGATACGGTACGGTCTTGGTTTTGTCAGTTTATTCCTTTTGTATCTTTGTAGGTTGTACGCAAATATTTTTTTTTGCAAACAGGAGTTGCGGCCTATTGTTCCCGTTTTTCAAAGGTTTCGCCGGATCAAAAACAGAAAAAAAAAGAACCTGTGAAAAAAGTAATTTCCTTATTGTTTGCAATGTTTCTAATGTCAATTACTTAAAATGTCAATAGAGCATTTGCTCCGTTGAAACGGCGCGAAAAAATACAATTAAAGTCGATAATTTTTTTTGTTAAAAGTATCCCATCATAATGAGAAACAGTGTTTGTAAATTTATGAAGGACGTAAGGAAGTTGGGGCATACAAAAATTCCACAAAAATTGATAGACGGCTCATTTATTACCTATAATTGATTGTTTTGACATCCCAAAGAAACTCAAAGAAAGCGTTAAAGTAGGCCGTGCAAGGATCTTCCAAGCACATTTTTTATGGCTTGGCTTCTTTTCATCGAGATTTGCTTTAAAGGAGCCATTAAATTGGGAAATTTTTGAATTTTTTTGCTGACGGTAATTTAAAAGTATTTATATATTAATCATGGCAAACGTCAAGTCGCTGCTTCAGAAGCTTGTCAGGCATTACTTTTTTAATTTTTTTAATGTCGTTACACCTTTTCGACTAAACCCTGCAAAATTACACAAGCAATTTAATGATTGTTTTTCTTTCTTCTGTTTTCACTGACAGTACCTCGAGTGTAACAAATAGAACATAGAAGAGCTTTGTTAACCGTTTGTGTCAAGTAGACTTCAAATTCCACACCATTCGTTATTGCGGCGTCAATTTGACTGAAATTATTTATGGTCTCTAATTTATTCACTTACAGTAATGCAATACAACTAGTGATGATTAAAGTTTGAACGCCCTGTATTCAACTGGCTTAAATTTCCATTGTCGAATCAGAGTTAGTTATTGGTTTCGTGAGACTTGGCTCAACAGCGAACATTGTTGTTTGCCAGTGGCATTGTTGATGTAAGCAAATATTAAAGTGGACTTATTGCTGGTACACTCGGTATGTTTTTATAATCTCTTGATCGGCGCAAATCCAGGACAAGGGAATAGAAATCAATATTAGCTGAACCCTTACTGGCTCTTCTCGCGCAAATGAATACCACATGCGCTTTACTTCAATTCCGTCAGCACATAATCTCTTTCTGTGATTGTATTGCGCCATTTGAAACCTTAATTTCTCTAAATCTGTCAGCCCTTCCAAGCGTTATGCCTGTCGTGGTTTTGTCTCGGCCTTCACTATTGTTCTATATACCCCATTTCCCGAAAATTGATACATCCAATTTACCCACAAACGTATGACGAATTACTAGACGAAGCACTTTCACATTTTTATGCTTCAAATTTTGAATTGTCTAGAGTCTGGCCTTAACTTTCGGAAAATCCGTATTAATTAGAAAAATGTAACATTGAAGATTTTCACATATACAAGCACTGGATTCTTCATAAAAGAGTAATTACCCACTGCTAAAGGTAACGAGCCTCTAAATAAGCAGAATTAAAGTGTAGTAGTATATTAGATTTAATTGCGCAAATGAGAATCATTCCCAGCAATGGATTAATATGGATGGAATAATTTAAAAGTCCATTTTATCAAGTTAAAAGTAAAAAAGAATTTATTCATTTTATGCCCCCCATAATTTCGGAAAATTGAAAATGGAAAGGGGCTACCCCAGTTGTAATCATTAAGGCAGTTCTAGTACAACTAGAGGATGGTACTGATCTCATGTTTACCACTTTTTATATTTGTTAATGCATAAAGTTG
>NW_020438871.1:1147057-1245168 GCF_000699045.2 Agrilus planipennis | reverse complement strand
TGTAAATGGTTATTTTGAGGAGCTTGACGAATCAGTCTATAGAGATGGCATTAATAGACTGGAACACCGCTATGAGAAATGTATCAGCCTTGGAGGAGATTATGTTGAGAAATAAAAAAAAAAAATTTTTAAAAACCTTGTTTTTCTTGGTCAGGCCGGAAACTTATCAATCCACCCTCGTATTGACATGTTTTGTCGTTTCGAATACTCTACAACATACGAAACTGAGTTTCGGAAACTTCAACCAAACGGTCATCGACTAAAACGGTTAAACAAAATGGCGAATGAAATTTATATCGTATGTCGTTGTTAATGCAGATAAGAATAGGAAAAAAGACAGTTCGTTTAATTAGCAGAATAAATACTTGATTCCCGACCGGAAAAATTGTTCTTTTATGAATTTTCATGCGTTTATTAATCATCTATTGTATTGACAAAATATTGAAAAACCTAATGAAAATATATTACATATAATATTTCTTAATTTACTATTACTTACCTCGTGTGACGTGCTGTACATATACAGTATAGTTCAAATAGGTGTAGAGTATCTTATCTTTACAAATGGTATTTTTTTGGTTTAATAATTTCTCTTGCATACACGTACATGTACCTTTTATTCTCTTATAGAGTGGTAATTCTATATCCAACTTATTTTGCCTCATCTTTATCTATTTTTAGTTTTGAAAAATGATACCTTAATGCATGTAATAGAAGTTTGTCTGCAATTTTATAAAAATGAGTATGGTGGGTTTACTTACAGAGTAAATGCATTTGATCTGTCTACCTTCCTTTAATAGCACTTTTAAATGCATATTTCCAGTTATTACGTATACGTACAGTTACAAACATATTATACTCAGAACATAAAACGATTTTCAGAAGTGATTAATGAGTAAATGAAACACTTTAGCCCAAAATTCCGCATAAAAGGTTTAAAAACCATATGGTATAAATTTTTATCCTATTGAATACTCTATGTTTTCGAAGAGAAATTGATCTCTATATGACGTAAATTTAAATCTTTTAATGAAATGAGATCTAGAATTGAAAAAAGCCTAACTTCGAAAGATAAACAAACAATCGGGCAATGTTCTCCAAATGAGTATTGTGTATTGTGAACAGAAAATCTCCCCAAATACGAGCTCTTTATCTGGAACTCCTTGGAGAAATTTTACGGTTTGCGCACATTCTCGTTAGGTGCGATATCAACTTGGTATAATTATTTTAACCATTTATATCACAGTTTTAAAATGGATCTTTTTTCAGACTCCGATAGACAGCAGACATTGTCTATAATAGAAAATTCTATTTTATACTTTTGCAATCTGTTTTGTAGGTATGTGCATGAGGAAAAGATAGTGAAAATATTTTATGTATAATCCGTTTTGTTTCTTGGTTACTCCTTCAGGATTGTAATGGTGTAATGTATTCTCGGCGCAGTTATCTTTGATGGTTTAGGGCAAAGCTTTTTCCGACACGTCTGCTTTACAAAAAACTTTTTAGGTATTCGTCACAGGCGTCGGCACAGTTGATAGGGCTGTTTTTGTTATTGCGGCTTTCACTTTGTTTTATATTGCACACGATAACCCCTGCCTCTAAATAATTTATCGCGACCAGTTATCCTAAATAGTTTATTCCTAGCAAAAAGGAACATCTTTCGTTTAAATATTCATTCAGCAGAAAAAAAAATAGTACCGTTGCAAATGGTGCACACCCTTAAATTTTATGCAGGGCCGTCTTAACTACCCGGGTGTCCAGGCGATTGCCCGGGGCGGTACTTTTGGAGGGGCGGTCAAACCGGGTACAGATTTACTTTTAAAATTTCATTTTAAGTAACTCTATAAATAAAGTCATAACATAATCTAATTTAGACTAATGATTCCGTTGACGTGCGATTAGCCACATTCCGTATATTACCCTTCATCGACCTAACAATGACATTTAAGGTCGATAATTTGTTAGATATTTGTGATATATTTGCTTAAAAAAAAGGAACCATGTAATTTGGTTTTTGGTAAAGTTTTAAACAAAATCGAGAATAGGTATCAACAGTGTTTAACAAATAAAATTGATCTTATCGTTTGATTCTTTAACTTGAATTTAGCTTGTCTCAAGTTTATTTGGAGCATTCTCCTCTATCTGACGTTTCTTTAGCAAATGTCCGCAGGATTAGGAATAATTTGTCATTAGGAATTGTTTGCAGACATAATATGTATTCATTTACATATCGTTGTTTGCAATTCCATCCTCCTGGGTGTTTTAAGGATAAAGAGAATCCTGTCAGCTACTCATTCAAACAATGCGATGCTCCGTCTGCTTAACGGTTTTCACGAGCTCTTGATCTTACAATTTCAAAGCAGTCTATAGAAAATATTTTTATTAGTTGCTTTATTGTTGTTTATTGTATAGATTTGTTGGAGTTGTAGTTAGACTCTATTTGTTTTCAATTACTCGTACACGTTATAGATTATTTCGGGAGTTTTAATGAAGCGGTTTACTGAAAATAATTATCGTCAAGACATAATTGTTGTCGTTATTGTCGGCGCTGTATTTTTTATTTCGGTTCTCCCCACCGATTCTAAATTACATACCCTTATCTTTCATTTTCGTTTAATTGATCGACAAAATGTCAGAATGGTGGTTCGAAAGCAAACAGGTGCAATTATTATCGAGAGATATTAATTTATAATTGAGCAGTATCTAACTGAGGTTGCTAAGCTGATTTTCGAGAAGGACATGTTTTCGTCCTAAATAACAATTAGCGATGTTTACTTATCATTTCGTATGATAGAAGTTGATAAATTTTAATAACAAATTCTATGTAGGTAGGTAGTAGACATGACGTGCAGAAATCTTTAGTAATTATTTTCATCGAACGACTTTTTTATTAGGAAAATTGCTCGTCACTTAAGACTTGGAATTATGGAATGAATTGTTTCTGAAACGTCGACATTGACTGGCGTTCGAACTGAATGATGAAATCGTTGTGATCGCGTAACAAATCAGACACGGGTGTTGGATTGAGATGATGTCTGTTTTATCATTTGGAATAATTACCAACGATGGAACCTCTTAAATAATAATTCAAAGAGAGGGATATTAATTTGGGTATTTTCATATAATTTAGTCGTGTTTCGTCCTATTACACGAAATTACCCGTGCATATGAAATGTGATTTTCTATACAAAGGCTTTTAATTTCCTCCACAATTTCGTCGTTTAACTTATTTAATTAATTGCCTGTATTGAAACAACCCTTTATCATTTTACCTTAATGTATACTACCTACCTGCTCCATAGTACATTTAATTTTATTTAACAAAATATAAGAGTGAAATGCAAGTTCCTTAAAATTGGGAATTAGGTGAGAACTGGGTAAAGGGAATAAAACAAAATTAGTGTTATTTTTAGATATTTTAAGAAACGGAAGGCTCCATAAATCTAGCTCAACCCTTAAGGGGATGAAAAGGAATGGCAATGCTTGTATGGAAAAAGTTTGTTTATGTACTATATAATTAATCAATCTAGGAATGTTGAAAAATCCAACCTTTGAAGAAGTGAAAAGGGTTATGGTTTCCAAGGTCATACACTGGACTCTCGGAGTTACATTTTAAATTCTGTAAAAATTAATTGAAATAATGTACTTGGGGGTTTGAGGGTCGCTGAACACGAATATGCAGTCGACGACGGCCTTCGATGCACCTGGGGCCCAAGGCGACCGTCATATACGTCGTCTTCAGGAGTTATGTTTTAAATTCATTAAAATAAATTGAAACTAGTTACTCGGAGGTTTTGAGGGTTGCCGAACACAAATATGTAGCCGGGGCGGTACCTTGGGCCCGAGGATAGAAAATAATTGATAAATGATCTTGATTAAGTTTTTTCTTAAAATAATGCTTTAAATAAATGAAATTTTCTAATGCACTGTTTCAAGCATATTTTTTAAAAATAGTTGTTTTGCAAAAAGTTTTCATCTAAACCTTCATTGCATGCCGACGCTGACTGCATATTCGCGTTCATCTCGTAAACTTAAACTCTTAAAACCGCGAAGTAACTAATTTCAATTGATTTTTAGTGAATTTAAAACATAAATGTTGAAGAAGACGTGTACAACAGTCGCCCTAGGCCCCAAGTGAATCGGAGGCCGTCGCCGACCCTCAAATCCCCTAAGTAAATCATTTCAATTAATTTTGAATGAATTTAAAATATAACTCCTGGAGACAAGTGTATGACGGTGGCCCTGGGTCCCACGTACCTCGGAGGCCGTCGCCGACTGCATATCCGTGTTCAGTGGGCTTCAAAACCCCCGAGTAACTAAACTGGACTTATTTCTATCATTACTAACTGAGTTTTCTTTAACAATATTGCAATGCACTTAGAAAACTGCATTTTTGATATGCACCGATGCATTTTTGAAGATACTTAAATGTATCTCATATGTTCGCAAAGTTTGTAGACGGTCTTAGGAATTGAATGTAGAAAACTGCATCTGTATCCCACTTATTGTTAAAAATTCGAAGGTTTGACGTATTTTTGCGCTTTATTTCTTCAACTACGTTGGACATTGTTTATATTTTTAAAGTCAGTAAGAAAACTAGAATATTAATAACCCTCACAGTTCCTTCAGTTTTAGACATACGTAAATAATCTCTTTCGAGTAGTTTTGTTTATTTGTTAATTATCCTTGGAGAGTTTTTGTCAGTTTGTTGCCTACGAAGTGGTGCCGTTCTTAAATTAATGAGAGTGCAATTTTTCCCATTTTAGATACTTTTGTAAAGGAAGGGTTGCAGCTGACAGTTGTTTTATTGTTAGTAAAGTCCGGTTGTAGATGACCTAGAAAGAAAGCGTCTTAAGACGAAGATCGTTTTGCTGATAGCAACCATTGCATCGCATCGGTGCGGGTACCTGAAAAATAAAGAACTCTCCTAGTATTCCCCGTTTCATTTTTTCGCATTAACTGCGCGAAAGCAATTCGTGGCAATAAGAACTTTTGTAGGTCGCCGTAACAATGGTTGAAGCAATTCCAGACTGACGTAACAGATATTGATGGTTCTTGCGGATATGCATTTGTAGTTTGGGAGTTTGACTTTCATTTGTATTCCTTACGTTTACGTCTAGGTGAAGCTGCTTATCCAGAGTGGAGACTTTCATACCAACTACCCACAACTTATACATTAGGTATGCAGATACTAATGTTCTCAAATAATAAATAATATTATAATAATATGTTGTTGAATGATGAAATACTTCAGTAGAAACAAATACCCAGTAGATGGCGTTATACTGACAGCACTTAGATGAAACAATAATGATAGGTGGGTTAGTGGAGATATTTCCTCTTCCAATACAAAGAAAATTTTCTGACTATTAAAATATTCAATTGATGTTAAGTACTAATGTGAGCAACATACAAGTTTTATTAAACTTTTTCTTTGCTACAAGTATACTTAGATCATTTTTAGAAGATACAGTGCATACTCCTCTGTATCATATGAAAATAGCGTAATAGCCGAAACGATATCGTAAAGGAAACAATTAATAAAATTTGTGAAATATTCCTAAATAGTGTTCACATTTTAATAATTGTTATTTAAGGCAGGTAATAACCCAGGAATTGTGCCTTGAAACTAGTTTCGATGATGCAATGCTCGATAGCATAATGATGTCGTTCAATCGAACTTCTTAATTATCTTACGATTTTAAAGTAACTAGCTTAATGATAAATAATTCATAATGAAAAGTTTACACTATATTTATAGCTACAATGTGCGATTTAAATACTACCTATTACATACGTATTTATTCTACTACTTGCTTATTATTTTTAATTATCTTATTAAATTTTAGATTTAATGTAAAGATATGTGTAGGTAGTTATTCTTATTTTCTTTAAGTTTTAATACAACTTGCGACTTAAACTGAGTCGAGCTAAAATTCAGCGAAGAAATTTCTACCTTCTGCAAAATTTTCGTAGAATTATTGTGTTGCTAAACAGCTATTCGTATTCCCGTCAGCCATATTGTGGTGTTTAATGAACATGTACGAATAAGAACAATTGAATCAGCATAAACAAAGCAACTTGAGTCGTATTTATCTCGGAAAATAAGTGGAGTTAGAGAAAATTTTATTTAAGTCTCCTTAATGAGTTTTTTGTTGAAATGTTTACCTCATTAATAATTATTTTTGAACCCTAGGCAAATGTCATTTGTTATTCGCAATCTTTTCAAACAAAATTCATTTTATGAAACGAAAATGTTATGTTAAACTTTAATATTATATTAAATGTATCACGTAGATATCGATAGTTTTATCGTTATTAGTGATATCTAGGTAGAATTACATGATAAATAACAGACTACTATTTCAAAGTAGTTAGAAATTTCCTTTTTTATTTTGAGGAATTAACGAAAAAAGTATTTTTTAGCACTACATAAAATAAAAATTTTTCGTGATGTTTTTATGTGAGACGGTTTCTCGGTGTGCTGATAGTATTTGAGCAAAGAGAAAATATTTACGTACTGCATTAGGAAGTGAGATACGTCAGAACGGAAGGAGTAGTAGGGATATATAGTATAGGCAGAGGATAGCTCAAGGTCGAGTCACGTCCAGTAAAAAGAAGCCACATCTATGTTCGCGAACAATTAATTCAGAAATTCGAAAAATATTGTTGGGTACTTTACCACTAAGCTGCTGTTACATTCTTGTAGCTTAGTGGTAGAGAGTACCGGTGCGTAAAACCAAGGATCAAGGGTCGATTCCTAGCAAGGGAGTGACTCAAGAAACCATTTCTCCTCTTTAATTTAAGGTTATCTGTAGTGGGTAAAATTAGTAATACACTACTAATACAAAGTATTTTAATTGGTAATAATATCTGAGGATAAAATCACGGTTCCAATTAAATTAATTTACTTCAATTCAATGATATAAAATTACCATTTAGAGTAGGTGAAATAATTATAAAGAATTGGCGTACAGCTGATTTTCACAGAATGTGAAAAGCAGGATGAAGAAAACGTTTTGGCAAGAAAGGAAGTGTGTATTTCAACTAAGGGTCGTGAATACATGAATAGGAACATTTTGTGGAAGATTTGGATAATCGAGAAGACAGAAACAGGAATCTGTTGTGAGATTCATTACCTCCGAAACTAAAAAGCAATTCCTAGTCTGCTAGAACTGCTGCAAACGATTCCTCTTTCCTCTTGTTCTCATATCGTCGGAGATGTGCATCTAAATTCGGCTGTTGTACGTTTATCCTTCTGGCAGTGCTTCAGTTCTCTCAAATTTATGTTTCCTAATTAACTTAAATATTAGGCGAAATAATTAAAATTTACTAGTTAACAGCAAATGTTGAATTTTAAAACTTTATTGTCACATCAGCGTTCACTGAATCCAAATATGTTTTGAATCAAACGAGCTATCTTATTTTCATGTTTAATGGTCTCCTCTGTTTTTTTTTTTTTGACGTAATTAGGAAAATTTAATACATTTTTAAGTAAAAATACTATTTATGGTAATGTCTATTGTTGCTTCTTTTTTTCATTTTGCTATTTCGGTGATTCTTCCTTTCTATAAGATAGTTATTTTAGTTTTGCTTTTTTGTTTTTAATTGTAAAGATCAAAGCTATAAAGATTTAAGTTGTTATTAAAAGTTTAAGTAAATAGTACAAAGCGAATTCTTTAAATCCTCGTATCAAAGAAACTACTAAACAAAAACAAGTGCAAGAGGTAGAAAATGGAAAGATTTCTTATTGAATGCAAGTAAGTACGTAAGAGTTAATGGTAACGACAAATGAATGGCTCTTTAATATTGTTTCTTTTTATGAAGAGGATGTTGGAATAAAGTAACTCTTAATTTTATTACTGCACTCGTTCTGATAAAGAAAATTAATTAAAAGGGGATCAAAAGCGTTTATACGTGTTATTTTGTTACGACCTTTCGTATTATTTGCCAATAAATTTAACTTTTATGAAGGAAAAAGCAAAAACTAACTTATCATTTAACGATCATTTTCTCATTGTTCCTAATAACCGCGATAGCAAAACGTTCATTATAAATATGCACCTAAATTGAGTTTTAAGGGCAATTGGAAATTCTTTGTTTAACACAAGGCTTTGTTTTCGCAAAGGATTTTAGAAAGGAAGGACATTATCTAGCAAAAACAGTAAAAATTATATTCCTTACACTCGTTTCCTTTTTCGCCGTAACTTAATACGAAGGTCCTTAAATGAGTTTAAAGTAACAAACAATAAAATTGAAAGAAGCATTGCATCAACCGAGGATAGAACCCCAGTCACCTGCATGTCAGGCAAGCGTTGTAACCACCACCGTGTCATTAACATGTCTATACAACGTTTTAGTCAATAACGGCAGGGGTTGTGGAAGTGGCTAACTATGTCATGATCATGATCTGCCTTCGATTTAATTTGTCGGTAACTGAGACACTTCGTATACACAAATAATATATGAATTGTGTGTTAAAAATAGTTGCATGAGTGACGTCCTTGGCGAGTTAGTTTTATTCTCTCAATTCGGAAAGAAGTCCGGAACTATAGCTTCTGAATCCACTAAAGTCTACTTCATAATGTACGAGAACGATGTATTACCTCATGCAGCGATACATAAATCAAGTTATGAAAGTTGTCGGATTTACAATTCTAGTTCAACTGGCGCAACTTCTTTGCTACAACAACTTTCTTAATAACTAGAATAGCTGATTCGTGAATTTCTTCCTGTTCTTCTCCCGCTTCCGTTCGAAAATTGTCGTAAAATCTTTAATAGGAATTTACATACAAAAATATTTCCTTTGTTGTGAAAAGCCAACGTCTTTTAATTGTAAAGTTCATAACGTTTTGTCGTTTCTCTTAAACCATAAAAGTGGTTATTAAACTTTAACGAACTTTAAACACAAAAGGCGTGATAACCGGCTTCGGGAATTGTATTGTCTTATTCTACTATTTTTGTATTTTATATTATACATACTTACCTTTACAATGTTACTTTTTTCTCAACTTTGTTAAATTAAATTTCTCTGCCAAAGCAGAGAAATTGCAAGGTTTCGTCTCTATTTGACTTGTGCGTTAAAGTGTTCCAATTCTCCCAAACAAAAAAGCATTTAAATTCAAATTTGTTTTACTCAGTTACTAAAATTTTAAGGTATAAATAAAATTCGCCCATTGAAATTATCCATCGATGTTAATAAAAAAAAAAAAACGATTTGATAGAATTTACAGAACTCATACAATTATGTTTTCCCGAAGTAGTAACTCCTTATTAAACTGAATGTCTGTTACAGTTCGGACGATCAAAATTGGCAAACTCCACAATAAATTATTTGAACACACCCTTGTTACTAGAGTACGCAAAAGATCAGGATCGGCTTTATAACTGCCTGGATCTTTAAACAAGCATCTTTGATTTCCTAAAATCCTGAAAATGTTGAAGTTTCTTCAAAATCCGATGCTGGCGACATACTCAAGTTCTACTTGTCTGCATCTCTTTCTGTTACTTATTAATTGGTGTAATGTTATTCGTTTTTCTTTATTAGTGTCCGCTGCAATTCCTACCTGACATCTCTTTACTATGTTTACGATATTCCCTACGAATAAAAGTAGGCATTCTGTCAACAACCGTTAGCAAGTTGAAACAAGAAATTAATGCGACAGTTTCATTGCGGACCGTGCCAATTTTAAACGCCCCAACTATACATATCTCAAATTACGCCAACCGGTTGTATAGCACACTAGATAAACTCATTTTACAACCATATTAGCTTACCTCAGTATTTAGTGTCATAACCATTAAACCACCCCGTATCATTTGCTGAGCCAACTTTAAAGGGGTCCACATCTGCAATATTTGATTATCAATGATACAAAATTGATACCATTGTCTTAAAATTTGAAAAGTTATATACTTTTAAGATAGTAAAACTTTTTTATTAGATTGGTATTTTTTATTTTTTGTCTTAACAAATTTTATATTTATCTTGCGTGCTGAACAAAATATAGAAGATTTTTATTTTGTTACATATTTGTATGATCCGTTTCCTTTTATGGTTGCTACAATTTGTGGCGTAATCTTAGAAACAATTTCTGGTTGTATACAATGTGAGACGGTAGTACTTACAGTGTGTTAATTATCGCTCTGTGTACATAATGATGGGGTAAACGTATCAGGCATCGCTTGTGGTGTACAATTCCTTAGGGATACTGTAATCCAAAACTGGGCTGTTAGGACAAGCATTTAGTTCTGTTAACATTACATCAATCGATGTTCAAATACAACTGACATTTAACTAGAGGCAGGAGTGGTTAGTTTATATGTGTTGTATAGCTGCAAAATTTCCAAAAAAATTAGGCATTTATGAATTTTTGTGACGCAGTTCATCATCATCATCATCATCATAATGTCGTCAGTCTTAAAACTGGTTGGACACGCATCTCCACTCCTTCCTATCGTGGGCTAATCTTCGCATTTCCCTAAAACTAGAACATTCCACATTTATAACTTTTTGCGAATAGTGATCTAATCTGGGTCTACCACTATTCCTCTTAACTCCTGTTTCTGCCTCTAATATGTCTCTGACTAGACTTTCATGCCTGAAAAGGTGTCCTACCAATGTACGTCACTTATTTTTTACTGACTTCCATAGAGTCCTCTGTTCTCCTATTCCTTCTAATACCACAGTATCTTCATAATTCGCCGGTAACACCACATTTCGAACGTTTCTAACCTTTTTCTTTTCCGCCACGCCCACCGTCCATGTTTCGCACCCGTACATCTCCGCGCACCAAACATACACCGTTAACAATCTTTTTCGAATTTCTAAATTAATCGTTCGCGAGCGTAGAAGCGAACTCGCACATGCGCTATCCTCTACTTTATAACTCTACTACTCCTTCAGTCCTGACTTATCTGACTTCCTAGATACCTAAAATCAGTCACTTCTTCTAATTTTTTTTTCCAAAGTGTCCATGTCTATCTGCCCCATTCCCATACGGTTAAATAATAAAGATCAATCAGACTATTTGAACGGGCCCCATGGTCAACTACTGGTCCGTTTGTCTTAGTATATGTTTTTCTGTGGCTTCCTTGGATCACTTAGATAGATGCTGGGACAGTAATATACCACAGGTAATCTCATTTTGTCCTATCATCTTTCTCATCCTATCCATCTCCCAGACTGAAGAGGGATTTCCGCCCTGCCCACCGAAGCAGTCACGAAGAACTGCCCGTCCACCAGCATAAGTAGCTGATGGGAGTGAAGCACCTAAAGATTTAAGTTTAGTTTAGGTTGTAATACCTATTTCGCTGCTATTGTATCGAGTCCAGTATCACTACAACCGGAATAGGCAAAAAGTCGGATAAACGACTTCGTCCGTGTTCCCGCCGAAGGTAGGGAATCAATTCTAAGCCACGAACATTAAGCCCGAATATCGAACGCTATTCAAAAATTGATTACTTTGAAGAGAAATTTATAGGTGAGTTTGGTTCATTGTGGAACTGAACCAACTTTGAAATACTAAGTGATTATACAATTCCAGAACACCTACTTCATTTCATCATGAACTGTCACTCAGTAAAGGTGTTAATAGTTTAATATTTTATTTGTTTCGTCGTTTCTAAATCAATCATTTGATATTTAATTCATGTTGCAACTGGTTCAGTAATATTGTTTTGAATCGATTTAAATTTTTATTCGTTCAAAATAGAATTGTAACCACTTGAGTTATTAATTTATACCGATCTACCCTATCTGGTGCCTTCGTGACAATTGACTTTTCAATTTAAAAACTTTTTTAATTATTGCCCATTTTCTTTTTCCATTTACATAAAAATGTAGTAAGGTAAAGAGTGAGATAGAGAGAAACAGCTCCAGGGCAATAATTGTAGCAGCCTGTACAAAATAATTAGCTGTACTCATTTCGAAATTGGTCATGAATTAATTAAATCTTACTCGAATCTTTTAATGGAATCGAGCTTATTGACAGCGGCGTTTACCTTTTCAACATTAATATTTTGTATGTAATTATTTTTTTATTGATTTCGATCTAAAGTGACCTTTTATTATTTATTTATAATACAAAACCTTCTTTATAATGGGGTTCTGATAAAACTCATTTTCAACATAAGTTTAAAAGTTTGATTATGTTTTTTTTTTCAAGGTTGAATTAGTATTGTTTCAATTGTTTGCCACGACAAGTAACGAGTAATTTAGGTCTAAAGAAGATCTTCACAACTAACCGTCGATAAGCGATAACGAATACCTAACAATTTCCAGATTTTCACTTGCAAATTTATCAGTGGAGAAAGCTTCATTTGAAACTATTACAAAATGATGAATGGGTCGAACCTATAATCGAGCAGTATGGCCTACAGGTTTAGACCATTGCTTAGCATTCGCGCCGGTTCGATTCCAGGCCCGTTTGCCTTGGTCCAAGGTTTTCTGTGGTTTCCTCGGATCACTTAGACAAATGCTGGGGCAGTAATATTCCACAGCTAATATTTCATTCTCTTCTGTCTTCATTTCGTCAGACTCATCTTTCTCACCCGAACCACCACTCACCTATTCCCACGATTCCTGAAAGGGAGCCTTCCGCCCTACCTTCCCGTCGAACATATGCTATTTTATGTTAAAATAAAATACGGAAAAGTTTGATTGTATGTAAAATATGTAATTATTAATGCCGTTAATCGTTTATTTCAGTGTAAAATGAATCTATCCACAATATTGGAGTTATATTCGTAATAATAAAAAAGATTTTTTTTTTAAATAAAATCTCATCTCTAGTCATAGCCACCTACATACTAAGTATTTGTGTAGATACTGAAAGATTACGTATCAAAAAAAGCTGTCGCCTTAAATGTTTTTTTATGGTTTGTCAGATAGTCTGTAAGAAACGTATCCCAAAAGGTATTAGAGACTGATATTTCCTGAAAATGAAATATCTTTCGCGTTTTATACGGTCTAAACTGCCGATCTATTTGTTGACTTGTTCAAGAAGTGACAGAAACGAGTTTTCGTTCGTGTCAAACACACTTAACCGAGAAATAACATCCCTACGAAATCTATACATTCGTTGTACAGTTGAGCACATTTGCGGAGTTTTCCAGTTTTGTCAGTAATTACTTAAGTTTTGCAGACGGAAGTTGCGTTCGGCTGCCAAAACCACGATACTTAGCGTCAATTCTCTTCGAACTCTCATTAAATAAGTTGCTACAACATCCCACACATGTATCTTACCTACTGATATTGACAACATTATTATTGCTACTTCCTCTGAAAATAATCTAACAAAAGCTGATAAAAAGTATTTGGAAGGCCAATTATTGAAATAGAATTTTGTTGCGATTTTACCGTATACCTCCGACAGCAAACCTAATTGACTTCCGCTAGTAAACATTTGGAGCCTTAACAGAATGGGATAATGTTTTATTATTGCTCTTTAGGTAAAGTTACAAGCTAGTAAAGCATTTAAAAGAATAATTGAAAAGTCTTCATAGCATCAAACGCAACAATACTTACATATATGGGTAAATTAAGTTATGAAAAATGTCTAACTTGTATTTCAACTTGTACAATTTCTTTGGGAAACTGCTGCAACCGCTTTTGGTCTGTTTTCACTCATTTTCTTTCAAAACACCTTACAAATTTTCCGTAAAATATGAGTAGTTTTGTTTTTCTATATGATATAGTTTATTTTACAGTTAATCCATTATTAAATAATTGAGGTGTACATATTCATAACGGGGAGTGCGGTAGAGGCAAAGATATAAGTTTGTTTGTATGCAGTGTAAATGTTTTACCCCTACCTACGCTTTATTGTAGTTAACTGCAAACTCTAATTTATAAATATACCTATCTAACCACCGTAAATGTTCTAGTAACAGCGTTCTGTTACAAAGTATTTATATAGGAAATGAATCCATTGAGTTTATGACAGCTACAAATTAAAGTAATTTTTCCGATTATTCCATCCAATAAAATTTACCTTTTCCTGTTTATCTCGCTGTCATTTAAGGTGCACACTTTTCATTCATTTTTAAGGCAAATAGCCCTGACTTCCTTACTTGAACATAAATTTCGAACGAACTGAATTTCATATTTTAAATCAAAAGTCAGTGTACATAAAATGCACATGTTGACTTTCATAAACCATAAAATCGGGAAATTTTATGACTTACTGGTTTTGTTTTGGAAGATGTTCCCGAAGGTTTTAAGTTAATAGCCACGTTTACGTAGCTTGAATTTAAGGTAAGAATTAGAGCCGGAAGTGCTGCTTAACTAAATGCCACCTTTTACGTCGACTCTGTGCACAGAATGCATTTTATAACTGTTCCAATAACGTACAATCCACAAACTTGCAAAATTTTTACTTAGAATTACACATTCACAAACTTTACTGTTTACTTTCGGTTACTCGCAGAGAACTAGGGCTGTCAATATCGGTCAAAATTGTAATCCTTAGATTTTGATATCGTAAATATTGCAATCAATTAATAATTGAGTGCTGTTTAACTTTATTACTTAATGTAAACAAGAAAAAAAATATCGATAATATAAAAACGAATTTAATATATTTAATAATATAAAAACGAATTTAATCTATACATATAAAAGAGGATGTGCAGTTTACGACGTTAACTCCTGAAATGGCAAACGTTCCCAGTGCTATCGACTTTCTTTTTCAACAGAAATGCTTTAGATCCTAAGGTTGCGGTAGAAAAAGACAACATCACGAAAGACGTGATTATTATCATTGTAATATCCAAGAAAGCTAAAGATAGGAATACAAACTAATACATGGCTTGATGCTGCTTGAACTGTAAGAGCTTCTCCAAATTGCACTCGATGGTATATGATTCAGGTTGTAATAAATATCTCGTAAATAGTGCGCGTTGTGTTAGCTAGTGTTATAATATTTTAGTGAATGAGGCTGTTGTAATGATCTAAAAATGAAGTAAAAGATGATGATAATTCCTTTATTGGTTAGCAGCGGTATTACGAAATTTGAAGTGGTAGAAGTCAAATCCGTTAAATATATTTTAAAGGAACGAAATTGTGAAAGCTAAGCTGAAACCTCTACCATTGGTACTAATACGGGGATTACAGTAAAACAGGTGACGCAAAATCCCTTGCCGCAGTTCGTAAAATTGCTATATACCCTTGTTCTGCGGAGAGGAAATACTTATACAAACATATTATGTAAATATAGATACTGCAGATCGTCCTTTAGGATCCTTAAATACATTAAACCCGGAAAAAAGGCTGTTCAACATTTATGCAAAACATTTTCTCCATCTGAACGGTTGAATTTTTAAAAATCTTCTTTACCGAATGCGTTCTAATGTAAGAACCTTAAAAGGAAAGTATGAGACGTCGTTTAATTATACGAATCTTTTAATTAAGCCTTTAACAATTAACGTCATTGATTTTTCTTTGTGCACTCCGTATAGTGGCTCGTTTTTAAAACAAAATTGCGCACGACTGAAGAACATAATGGTTTCGGAGGTGTAAGAGGTTTTAGGAAGGTACTAGCGATACCAACGCAATTACTAAGCGACTGCCTCTAATGTTACTGTTCACTTCTAAATGATGTGGTAAATGCGGCCAGATAACAAGTAATTAAGGTATGAAATCGCGTCGGATTAGGGCATAAGTGCACATGAATCGAATCTGCTCAGTTTAAATTTAACACAAGGAGCTCTGCTGTATTAATATCGCATCTTGAAATCGAAACTGTTTGACTTGCAAGACGACACATTAGTCGAGCGTCTGTGAGACACATTTTATTACAGATAAAGTTCACTTTTAACGATTGCAATGAATATACTTGATCTCCTAATAATAGTTATTGTGTAGAGCGTCAGAAGACGTGATTCAAAATTATCAGACTCATTTAGGGTAAACATGCGCAGTAAGGTAAACTTACGCCAGAATAAAGATACTCACCATTTCTGATACTGTAATGTCTATTGAAATATACATNTATATAACTTCAAATTTTGTGTTGCAAACAGCTTTGGGCCTCTTTATTACACCCTTCAGGTAGGTACCCAATGTTGGGAAAGTCCGAGTTCCCAACTACGTCACGCCGGACTTTCTCTGGGTACCTGAAGGGTGCATTGCAACAATAGTAGCGTTGACCAAGGGGTCTGTTTACTTAGAGGCCACAGTTCAAATTATTCATTGTATTCATTCATTATTATATTCATATTCAATTCAATTACAAGTTAAAACCAAATTCAAATCAAAACAAAACCAAAATATTCAACTATACAATTCATATTAAAACAAATTACAAAACAATTACAATTCAGCTTCAACAAGTCAATTTATATTCAAATCAATTTATATATCAAAATCAAGAAATAAAGTGTAAATAGTATAAATAAAGTGCAATTAAGAAAAGCAGTCTATTAATTCGAAGAAAATTAACCAAAAGAGCCTTCGGCGGTTTACCGCCATATACATCGCCAACAAATTACAACAAACACATCAAAAATGTAGTGTCACACAATTTGGACCTGGTGAAGTATATGCATGTAACATTTTTGTACTCGAAATTGGTTTGTTGATGATAATGACGAGAGGATTATTTATTCGAAGACAGATAGCATTCAGAGAGACAGAGGCAATTTAGAAATCGACGTCAATCAAATTCCGTTCCCTTGGTTATTCGCATCTAATGAAGTTTCTCGAGGATTGTAGGAAGAAGCGCACAGTGCACACGAGACATAAAGGGCGAAGACCATTTGACGAGTCGTAATTTGAGACTGTTTGATTAGGCTTCATTCAGGTCGAGTCGAGCCTTAGTTCTGCACTGTATTTTACCCGTAATAGCTTTTCATTAAGGTATTCAATAAGCCAAACGTAGGTATTATTCGGGAAGAATTTGATCAATCCTTTGTCAAATGAACTAACGAGTTTAACGTTTTGTAACGTTAAAAAGACCCTGTCCGTCAGGTTTAACGTTAACCGTGAGATGCAGCTGGTGATTACCCAACTCTCTCGTGCTAGGTGCAGCTTTGGGGATGTCCGCCTCGATTTGCTGCACAGATTTCCACCAGTTGGAGAGATACGGTCGAATAAATCTCGCCACAGACATTACTATTACGGAAAGAAAAATCAATTGTGCTGTAAACCAGCTTGGAACTTATTGTTATCCTCAAAACTATTGCTTGCACTTTCTCAGTTGAACCTCGACAATGCTCTTTTAGTTCCGAAAAGGCTTTGTCTAATACAACACGTTTTAGATATATTATGGAGAAGCACATAATTAATTTTTAAATTATTGTTAGTAATTATTAACTGATAAATGAAGCGTTTTAAATCACCGTTTCGGTGATCGATTTGTAATAAATCCTGCTAAACGAAAGAGCAGTTTTTTGTAACAAAGTTTGAAGAAAAATGACGGTCGAAATGGTTGTGTCCAAAGACGGCGTTAATTAGAAAAATATGGATATTTTTTACGACGTTTCTGACTGTTATTATTTCCAACCACTAAGCAAAAGTGGCCAATTACTGGAATGTCCTGTGTTCAGTACTAAAGAAAGTGAGCAAAATTCTAGTGCGAAATTGGCTCGTTAATGCGAGAATGTTTCCTTTTAAAAACGTTTCCTTGTCGTAATCACAAAGTTCAAGCTTGGCGAAGAAACGATTATTATTCGAAATGGTTATTTCAAACTTTTCGCATCAATAAGATTTACATTTACTACAGTTTTCTTTCATAATCTTTCCTTTGGCCTCACCCCGAAAACGATTTGTTTTTATTCGAGTTATATAATAAATGCTAGGGCGCCTTTTATTGCGGAAAAGGGAAAGAACCTTAAAAGCACCCCTCCCATAAAATGTGTGAAAGATGATGCCGAAAAAGCCTTTTTTTAAACCACAAATATTAACACACTAATACGAACGAAAACAGATCAATTGGGCAAATCAACAAAACAACATGAATATTCTTTTTTGTTCAAAACGAAAGCTTTATGCTTGCTCGTCACACATGTTAATCAGGTAAACCGTTCCTACCGTAATCAAACAAAATGTATGTGATATGCGACGCGTAAGACGATCAAATACATACTGGCATTTAAACAATTTCAATACGTCAAAATTGGAAATATTTAATGAAAAGCTTCGATTATACGGAAATATCTCTAATTTCGAAATTAACTGATTGTTAGTTTCATTCCTTATTCATTCGCCGTTTTAATTTTTAGAACCGGAACCGTAGATCTGATATAGCACCTAATTATATGATTGTGCCAAGTTTGTAGGTATCACATAAATGCAAACCATTAATTTGAAGAACGCCATCCTATGTACATTTAACTTAACTGTCTTGGGGTACGTGCTAGTATTAATATTTGTAACTTGGCACGAATTCCGTCTATATGTATATATTTTCCAAGTTCCTGCGAGGTATCCCAGCATAATACCCAAAAATAAACAAAACCAGGATCACTCTAATGTCCCTGTCTGATGTATTTCATACGCTTTTGTATTTTGAAATGGAAACCTAAATTGTGTAACGGACGATTCCTTTTTGGACAAATAGCGAAAAGCTTTTTGAAAAGAAACAGGAGCTGGTTTACGGTTTGCCTTTTTGTCAAATATCCAGCTTTTGACCTTTCAACCTTTTAAAATTTTCAAGCATTATTTCCAGAATTCTTTTACCTGAGCTGCAGTATTACTTTGCTTTTTATCTCACGTGCGTGTACGTTCATGTACGTTTGTTTGTATATTTTGAGAAATCCGTTATCTTTGAGAGTCCAAATAAAGAAATAATATATTACAAAGCGCCGTCTTATTAAAATACCAAACGAGAAGGCCCAGCCTGGTGCTGTGTTTACGCACTTTAAGAGTCCGAAATTAATTTAGACTAATAGCGTTTTAAACAAGCTGAGTAATAAGGATTAGGCTTTGAAGATTCTCCCTAAATTAATTCTGATTTACGTTGCTTTTCGTTTTAATTAAATTTTCATATTAGCTGCTACGTATTTTTTAAATTAAAGTTACATTCGGTATATCATTTGGATCTCTGATGCTTTTCAAAAGCACATATACTTATGTATATAAATATATATACATACTTAGGTAAATGTTTAGATGTATAGGTCGTCGCTTGGTTTCAGAAGGGTTGGGGGTGAGCTTTGCTCCTTTTAATTTGAGAGAGAAAGACATGTGGTGGCGCGCGGGTTGGAACTCAAAATTGAAAATGGGATAGATGGTAATTGTGTATTTGATCTGTGTATCAAGTGGAGAGGGGCGGTAGGGGTGGGTTTTTTAATTCACTAAAAAAATATTTTAGGTGGGCAAAGGGGCTGAGGGTGGGGATGAAAAATCGAATAAAAATGAATAGACGTTTATTGTATTTTTTTAAATAATTTACTCGCAAACAATTTTTGGCTGTCCGGTTTTTGACCTTGCGTAGTCCAGTTTTTTACCGTTCGTAGTCCGCCAGTTGCCAATCGTTGATCTAGAGTCTAGACCAAGGGTCTGCAAGTAATTTCAGGTGGGAAAATTTTTATCGAGGTCAAAAAAAAAACATATTCCTTCCTCCAAAAAATAATAAGGGTAGCGCTCAAAGCTCAACTATACTTTGATGTTTACAGAAAAATATTTTTTAAATAATTTACGTTCAAAATATTTTTGACGGTCTAGTTTTTGACCTTCCGTGGTCAGTCAGTTGTCGACCGTGAGTCATATAGTATTATTTGATATCTTTTATTTATAATTAATAGTTTTTTTATTTAATAATGTGAGAGTGACATTAAAATTCTGGCGTCTTTGATATGTCTAACCATTTACTAAATTGGCAACAGTTTAGAAGTATTGGGATTTTACCAGCGCGAATTCTGCAGAAGTTTGAACTAACGATAAGAGCTCGTCAAAGGGAACTTCAAAGTTTAGTCATTTGTATGCTTCATCTATGATCGTTTACAGGTGTTATTGAATTTTTCTTCCACTTCGAAGCTGACTAACTGTGTAGGTAGGACGAAGTTGTTGAACAACTTCTTTGCTAACTTTTTTTTTTTTAATTGTGCAGTTTTTATTTCATTTAAGATATTCTTTTACCTTTGCTACTTAATAATATTTCATGACCACTACAGTATTTTCGTTGTATCGTTTAAATGAGAAGCCCTAAAAAAAAAAAAATAAGGAAAGACGTTGAACGTTAAGCATCAAGCGACAGGTGGTTGTCCATTCGTTGTAGTGGACCTTGGAGACCTTAACACTCCAGTGACATTGACTAAAAGATACAATGATGAACATACTATTCTCCCTAAGCACTTGAATAAATAAATTCCTGACATTCCCTCGCCAGACAATGTCTCCATTTTTGTTATTGCTTGTCTTGTAACTTTCCCATCGAATGATCCGCTTGCTCACATATACGAGGGTGGATTGATAAGTTTCCGGCCTAACCAAGAGATGACGCCACTAGGCCTACCTTGAGGTGACATTCTATAGTACCATCCTTGGATAGCTTGTAGCTATAGTTTCAGCCCGATCTCCTTGCTAGTGTAGGTTTGACAGCACNTGCGGAGTTTTCCAGTTTTGTCAGTAATTACTTAAGTTTTGCAGACGGAAGTTGCGTTCGGCTGCCAAAACCACGATACTTAGCGTCAATTCTCTTCGAACTCTCATTAAATAAGTTGCTACAACATCCCACACATGTATCTTACCTACTGATATTGACAACATTATTATTGCTACTTCCTCTGAAAATAATCTAACAAAAGCTGATAAAAAGTATTTGGAAGGCCAATTATTGAAATAGAATTTTGTTGCGATTTTACCGTATACCTCCGACAGCAAACCTAATTGACTTCCGCTAGTAAACATTTGGAGCCTTAACAGAATGGGATAATGTTTTATTATTGCTCTTTAGGTAAAGTTACAAGCTAGTAAAGCATTTAAAAGAATAATTGAAAAGTCTTCATAGCATCAAACGCAACAATACTTACATATATGGGTAAATTAAGTTATGAAAAATGTCTAACTTGTATTTCAACTTGTACAATTTCTTTGGGAAACTGCTGCAACCGCTTTTGGTCTGTTTTCACTCATTTTCTTTCAAAACACCTTACAAATTTTCCGTAAAATATGAGTAGTTTTGTTTTTCTATATGATATAGTTTATTTTACAGTTAATCCATTATTAAATAATTGAGGTGTACATATTCATAACGGGGAGTGCGGTAGAGGCAAAGATATAAGTTTGTTTGTATGCAGTGTAAATGTTTTACCCCTACCTACGCTTTATTGTAGTTAACTGCAAACTCTAATTTATAAATATACCTATCTAACCACCGTAAATGTTCTAGTAACAGCGTTCTGTTACAAAGTATTTATATAGGAAATGAATCCATTGAGTTTATGACAGCTACAAATTAAAGTAATTTTTCCGATTATTCCATCCAATAAAATTTACCTTTTCCTGTTTATCTCGCTGTCATTTAAGGTGCACACTTTTCATTCATTTTTAAGGCAAATAGCCCTGACTTCCTTACTTGAACATAAATTTCGAACGAACTGAATTTCATATTTTAAATCAAAAGTCAGTGTACATAAAATGCACATGTTGACTTTCATAAACCATAAAATCGGGAAATTTTATGACTTACTGGTTTTGTTTTGGAAGATGTTCCCGAAGGTTTTAAGTTAATAGCCACGTTTACGTAGCTTGAATTTAAGGTAAGAATTAGAGCCGGAAGTGCTGCTTAACTAAATGCCACCTTTTACGTCGACTCTGTGCACAGAATGCATTTTATAACTGTTCCAATAACGTACAATCCACAAACTTGCAAAATTTTTACTTAGAATTACACATTCACAAACTTTACTGTTTACTTTCGGTTACTCGCAGAGAACTAGGGCTGTCAATATCGGTCAAAATTGTAATCCTTAGATTTTGATATCGTAAATATTGCAATCAATTAATAATTGAGTGCTGTTTAACTTTATTACTTAATGTAAACAAGAAAAAAAATATCGATAATATAAAAACGAATTTAATATATTTAATAATATAAAAACGAATTTAATCTATACATATAAAAGAGGATGTGCAGTTTACGACGTTAACTCCTGAAATGGCAAACGTTCCCAGTGCTATCGACTTTCTTTTTCAACAGAAATGCTTTAGATCCTAAGGTTGCGGTAGAAAAAGACAACATCACGAAAGACGTGATTATTATCATTGTAATATCCAAGAAAGCTAAAGATAGGAATACAAACTAATACATGGCTTGATGCTGCTTGAACTGTAAGAGCTTCTCCAAATTGCACTCGATGGTATATGATTCAGGTTGTAATAAATATCTCGTAAATAGTGCGCGTTGTGTTAGCTAGTGTTATAATATTTTAGTGAATGAGGCTGTTGTAATGATCTAAAAATGAAGTAAAAGATGATGATAATTCCTTTATTGGTTAGCAGCGGTATTACGAAATTTGAAGTGGTAGAAGTCAAATCCGTTAAATATATTTTAAAGGAACGAAATTGTGAAAGCTAAGCTGAAACCTCTACCATTGGTACTAATACGGGGATTACAGTAAAACAGGTGACGCAAAATCCCTTGCCGCAGTTCGTAAAATTGCTATATACCCTTGTTCTGCGGAGAGGAAATACTTATACAAACATATTATGTAAATATAGATACTGCAGATCGTCCTTTAGGATCCTTAAATACATTAAACCCGGAAAAAAGGCTGTTCAACATTTATGCAAAACATTTTCTCCATCTGAACGGTTGAATTTTTAAAAATCTTCTTTACCGAATGCGTTCTAATGTAAGAACCTTAAAAGGAAAGTATGAGACGTCGTTTAATTATACGAATCTTTTAATTAAGCCTTTAACAATTAACGTCATTGATTTTTCTTTGTGCACTCCGTATAGTGGCTCGTTTTTAAAACAAAATTGCGCACGACTGAAGAACATAATGGTTTCGGAGGTGTAAGAGGTTTTAGGAAGGTACTAGCGATACCAACGCAATTACTAAGCGACTGCCTCTAATGTTACTGTTCACTTCTAAATGATGTGGTAAATGCGGCCAGATAACAAGTAATTAAGGTATGAAATCGCGTCGGATTAGGGCATAAGTGCACATGAATCGAATCTGCTCAGTTTAAATTTAACACAAGGAGCTCTGCTGTATTAATATCGCATCTTGAAATCGAAACTGTTTGACTTGCAAGACGACACATTAGTCGAGCGTCTGTGAGACACATTTTATTACAGATAAAGTTCACTTTTAACGATTGCAATGAATATACTTGATCTCCTAATAATAGTTATTGTGTAGAGCGTCAGAAGACGTGATTCAAAATTATCAGACTCATTTAGGGTAAACATGCGCAGTAAGGTAAACTTACGCCAGAATAAAGATACTCACCATTTCTGATACTGTAATGTCTATTGAAATATACATACTTCATTTAAATTGAATTCAGGGTCATTTGGGGTAACTTTGCGCAGTTGATAAATCCACTCGCAGTAAATATGCTATTCACAATGTTACAACAGTTACTAGAATTTTGCTCAATTGTACTTTGCATAGCATTGAACTGAAACCTACTAATAGTTACTCAAGGTATTTACGCTCAGCTAATAAATTTGCGTCAAAACAATCGTGATTAGGTACATGCTATTTACACTGTTAAATGTTCAGTAGAATTTTACTCAAAATAGTATAGAATTAAAATTTACTACACAGGGTAAGTGTGCGCAGCTGATATACCTGTGTCAGGATAATATATGGGTACATTCTATTTGCAGTGTTAGAATGTTTCATAGAATTTTACTCAATTGAACATTGCGAAGTATATTACTGAAATTTACTAATGATTACGCAGGGTAAGTGTGCGCAGTTTATAAACTTGCGTCAGGGTAATAGACGAAGCATGCTATTTGCAGTGTTAAAATGTTTAATAGAACTCTACTCAGTTGAACATTGCGAAGTATATTACTGAAATTTACTAATGATCACGTAGGGTAAGTGTGCGCAGCTGATAAACTTGTGTCAGGATAATAGATGGGCACATGCTATTTGCAGTGTTAAAATGTTTAATAGAACTCTACTCAGTTGAACATTGCGAAGTATATTACTGAAATTTACTAATGATTACGCAGAGTAAGTGTGCGCAGTTTATAAACTTGCGTCAGGGTAATAGACGAAGCATGCTATTTGCAGTGTTAAAATGTTTAATAGAACTCTACTCAGTTGAACATTGCGATGTATATTACTGAAATTTACTAATGATCACGTAGGGTAAATGTGCGCAGATGATAAACTTGTGTCAGGATAATACATGGGCACATGCTATTTGCAGTGTTAAAATGTTTAATAGAAGTCTACTCAGTTGAACATTGCAAAGTATATTACTGAAATTTACTAATTATTACGCAGGGTAAGTGTGCGCAGCTTATAAACTTGCGTCAGGGTAATAGACGAAGCATGCTGTTTGCAGTGTTAAAATATTTAATAGAACTCTACTCATCAGTTGAACATTGCAAAGTATATTACTGAAATTTACTAAGGATCACGTAGGGTAAGTGTGCGCAGCTGATAAACTTGTGTCAGGATAATAGATGGGCACATGCTATTTGCAGTGTTAAAATGTTTAATAGAACTCTACTCAGTTGAACATTGCAAAGTATATTACTGAAATTTACGCAGGGTAAGTGCGCAGCTGATAAACTTGTGTCAGGATAATAGATGGGCACATGCTATTTGCAGTGTTAAAATGTTTAATAGAACTCTACTCAGTTGAACATTGCAAAGTATATTACTGAAATTTACGCAGGGTAAGTGTGCGCAGCTTATAAACTTGCGTCAGGGTAATAGACGAAGCATGCTATTTGCAGTGTTAAAATGTTTAATAGAACTCTACTCAGTTGAACATTGCGAGGTATATTACTGAAATTTATTAATGATCACGTAAGGTAAGTGTGCGCAGATGATAAACTTGTGTCAGGATAATAGATGGGCACATGCTATTTGCAGTGCTAGAAAGTTTAATAGAATTTTACTCAAATATTGCACAGGATATTACAGAAATTTACTAATAGTTACGCAGGGTAAGTGTGCGCAGCTTTGGAATTGCAACGTTCCGGCTACATATCCTTTTAAAGCCCAAGTGTGAGCAGCGCAAATGGTTGATGTATTATCAATTAATGAGTAATTAAACTAATGTTCGACTCTTTGCTTATAGAGCTTTGTAGGATATCTAATTAATTGATAACATATCAATCATTAAATTTTGTTTTGAGAAGCGATGTTATTATCCTAATAAGAAGTAGACAGTACTACGATCAGATTCCAATTTATGTTATTCATGAGTAGATATATTATATACGTTGAAGTGTTAACTTCTTTTTAACACGATAATATCCAACGATAAGAGTGCGTAACCAAAATCTTCTGGGTTCATTTAGGATAAATCTGTTTGAAATTGTTTTCGTGGTGAAACGCATCGATCATTGAGAGAATGATGGTAGAAGCACACTGTGCATTGAAATTTTCGTGTTGGATTCAAGGGCAAGTTCAGAATTTTTCATACCATTTATCATTTTTGTAGTACGGTGTTCTTTTACGCGTATGACCATGAAAGGACGTGATAGTTTTTAAAATAAGCCGAACCTGTCTCATAAAACGTAACTGTCTAGATCCAGACTGGTTCTGTGGATCACAGGTTTCAAAAATAAGACGTACAAAAGCTTTGGGAATCCTGCCAGAAACGCTGCCAGTTAGAACTCTGCGAGTTCAACTCGGACACAATTACTGATGTGCTTCCGCTTTATCAAAAACAATATATCGCTCTGATATGTTACGTTTTGTTACTGGACTGTCGTCATCTCCGCTGTAGACCGACTGCACTTCCGGAAATTTGTACTCTCAATGGACTCCTTTTTTTTTTTAATTCTGACACACTTTTACATTTCATTTCAAATTGAGACAGCTCATCACGTTCGTAAATATTAACGCAAAGTTACATATTTAATTTTTTATTCAGCATAAGATAAGCAAGATGGAATCTCGCGTTATAATGTTTACGTAGGGTGTGAGCGAAGCACAACAAAGTTTATGTAAATTAGATAAATTCCTGTTTTTTCATCTAATAATTTATTGTTTAAAGCAGGTCTCTTAAACAAGTGTTATTAAACAAATAGCTAAATGTTTTAGATGTGAAGTTATTTAAAGATGCAACTGTTTTTATATAATATATAGAGATAATCGCTTCTAGATAAATAATTTAAGTTGAAAATACGTAATGATATTTTAACGTTGCAATTGAAAGTTTTACTTAAGCTGAAGGTTTCTAAAACGTGGACGATACGTCGTCCATTATATGTATAGACCAAATGTACGTTTAAAGGATTCACAAGCCGATTTTATACTGGTGCAATTTAGTCCTTTTCTCAGCAAATTTACGCTTGCAACAAAACGTAAATATTACGGAGTTGTGTGTGCACTGCACCATAGGATTTTACTTGTATTATCCGTAACGTTCTACTGGGACCAGAAAGATATACTACTATTGCGTCCAGTCTTTAGGAAGGATAATTTTATTTTCTCTAAAAATTGCTGAATTATTCTTTTACTATTTTTTTAATTTAGACGAGTTTACAAACTCGTAATTGAAAAAAACTTCTGCCCGTTTATAGAAATTGTTTAAAACTTTAATGTAGATTTAAGGTGGTTTACTCCTAATAATGTATATCGAGTCTATATCAAATATGGCTTTTTAAATATTCGAATATTCGATTAATCATAAACAGTTTTGATAAACATCAGCACGAGTCAATTTGATTAATTAAGACATAAAAAGTGAAAGTTATTTTGGGAAATTAATATCGTTTTCTTTTGCTTTGACTTTCCAAGGAACTATTTTAAACGGAGGGATCGTAAATTGAAAGACAAGCGTTTTTTAAGGTTTATTTATTTCACGGAAAATTCATGTTTCTAGGGATATTCATTATTCAGATTCAGGACCCATATCGCACACGTTTTCCAGTGATCGCATCGAGACTAAACAGGGATTTGATTTTATGAAGCAGTTCCCAGAAGTGATTTAAAAGGATAGGCTCGCGCTCACTAGTTTACTCTCGAGTTAATGCAATCGATTCTTTAAATCGACAGTAAAAAGGCTTGAATTAAAAAAACGACAGTTTCTCTCTCAAGACATATGTATGTACGAGGGTGGATTGATAAGTTTCCGGCCTGACCAAGAAAGACAAGGTTTTTAAAAATTTTTTTTTTTTATTTCTCAACATAATCTCCTCCAAGGCTGATACATTTCTCATAGCGGTGTTCCAGTCTATTAATGCCATCTCTATAGACTGATTCGTCAAGCTCCTCAAAATAACCATTTACAGCTTCGATTACTTCTTCATTGTCCGCAAATCTCTTACCGCCAAGCCATTTTTTGAGATTAGGGAACAGAAAATAGTCACTCGGGGCTAGGTCTGGAGAGTAAGGAGGGTGCGGCATCAATTCAAACTTTAGATCGTTGATTTTAGCCGTCGCAACGATTGACGTGTGCGCTGGTGCGTTATCGTGATGAAACAAGATTTTTTTCTTCGCCAGATGAGGTCGTTTAATTTTCACCTCGTGGCTCAAACGTTGCAATAAGTCTGCGTAGTATTGACCAGTGATAGTATTACCCTTTGCAAGGTAATCAATGTATATAATACCTCTTGCATCCCAAAAAACAGTAGCCATAACCTTGTTCGCCGAAAAAATTGTTTTTGCCTTCTTTGGAGTTGGTTCCCCTGGTCCAATCCACTGTTTAGACTGTTCTTTGGTTTCAGGAGTGTAGTGGTGGACCCACGTTTCAACGGTTACGAATCGACGCAAAAATTCGCTTGGATTACGCTTATACAATGACAAATTTGCGGTAGAAATGTTTTTTCGAATCAATTTTTGGTCGACTGTTAGCAAACGCGGCACCCATCTTGCACAGAGCTTTTCCATATGCAAATGTTGGTGCAAAATATGTTGCACACGTTCATATGACATCTTACAGGTCTCAGCTATCTCACGCACTTTCAATCTGCGGTCTCCCAGCACTATTTGATGAATTTTTTCGATCATATCTGGAGTTGTGACCTCAACGGGGCGTCCTGAGCGAGGCCCATCAGAGGTGCTCACACGACCCTTTTTAAACTCGGAAACCCACTGCTTAACGGTTGAATATGACGGGGAGGATGTCCCCAGTGTTGAGTCCATCTCTTTTTTAATTTCCTTCGGCGTTAACCCCTTCAAATAAAAGTATTTGATGACAGCACGATTTTCCTGCTTTTCCATTTTTACGAAAACCACAGAGGCGTCTTGTTCAGCGTGCTGTCAAACCTACACTAGCAAGGAGATCGGGCTGAAACTATAGCTACAAGCTATCCAAGGATGATACTATAGAATGTCACCTCAAGGTAGGCCTAGTGGCGTCATCTCTTGGTTAGGCCGGAAACTTATCAATCCACCCTCGTATATATCCCATTCTCCATTCCAATAAAATTGATATCGTTTCTCGGTCGAGAAGAAATAACACAAAATGTAAACATAAATTTACATAATAGGTATATTTAAAACTGACAGACGAATAGAGATTTCTACATTACTACCTATCATCATCATCATCATTATAGGGTCGTTATGTCCTAATTGTAAGACTGATTGGACATGCACCTCCAGTCGTTCCTTTCCTGAGTTAATCTTCGCATTTCCCTAAAATTAGCACATCCTACATCCTTAACTATTTGTGAACAGTAGATCTAATCCAGGTCTACTTCTATTCCTCTTAACTTCTGCTTTTTCTTCTAATATGTCTCTAACTAGCCCTTGATGCCTTCCGTAGAGTCCTCTGTTCTCACACTCTTTCTAACACCTCCTTATTTCTAACCTTCACTATCCACAAATATGAAGATTGGAAGAACTTTGGCGGTTGTTGTAGCAACAACAACATAATAGCTCAAACCCCAACGACAAAACACGATACTTTAGTTGTCCGAAGCACGTTTCGGTAACAAGGTTTCCTTCTTCAAGGACTGAAGTTCACTTCAGTCCCTGAAGAAGTTCACTTCAGTCCTTGAAGAAGGAAACCTTCTTTTTACGGACATTAAGATGGGATTGTCTTACATTAATCGTAGAAACGGATTAAATCAATTTTGATAACTTTACGAACAGGAAGACGAGGTTGTGACGAGTGATATCTAGACTTCTTTTTGTCTGCCTGACTACCTGTACGTTTGCCTGTCTGTTTGCCTGTCTGCCTGTCTGTATGCGTCCTTGTTTTTCTGATTTCATGGACTTATCTCAGAAACGGCTGAACCGATTTTGGACTTTGGGACATGAAGCGGAAGTTTTCAGGAATAATCTAAGCTATTTGTTTTAAATTATTTCATGCGAAAGAAGTTGCCAGTAAAGACTGGTAGCAAATAAATCCGTATAAAGCCGATGTATTTCGAACTTGAAACACTGTTTTTAAAATCATTACATCTAATGCCCATTTGTATTTATATTTGACACTGTTGATTTATTAAATAAGTTTTATAGGAAACATTTTCCGATAAGTACGGGCTGTATAATTCGACAATTAATTAGGCAGTAAATAATATAAGTAATAAAAAGCAGAAATTATGTTTTTTAGTTGCAAGTATTAATAGCGGGCACTTACAAAGACACTGTTACTTGCCTATATTGAATGCAGTTTAATGAAATTAAGACATTCCTAGTGAACGAGTTCATATTTTTGTCCCCGCGTTAATGCCCACTTGCCTCTTATTGTCGCGTAAAAACTGGGAAAAGTTTAATAACTGATTTAACTGCTGTCGTTTGGAACTTGAAATATTGGCGTCGTTAGTTTCCTCGTTACGCTGAACTAATCGATCCATTTCCATTTTTAATTACACAACTTTTCTGTTAATTTTCTACCTATAGCACGTGGCTTTGACGCGTGTAGGAAAACTAATAAAATTGATTGTCTTTTCGAAAATATATTTCTTATGCAAACTTCAAGATGATTTTTCGATGTTAACGTCTAAAATTATGTACTTTGTCTCAAACGGATGCGTTCTAATGTATTAAAATTTATAGCTTTTTCTCTCATGTAGATTTTTGGTATTCGATATCCTTCACATTTCAAGTGATTTTCTTACTTTATATCTATAGATATGGCACCTATAACACTTCATCATTATAAGGTCGTCAGTCCTAAGACTGCTTGGACACGCACCCCACTCTTTCCTATCCTGAACTAATCTTCGCAATTTCCTCAAACTAGAACAACCCAGATCGTTAACTATTTGTAATCTAATCTAGGTCTACCTCTACTCTTCTTAACTCCTGCTTCTGCCTCTAATATTTCTCTGACTAGACCTTCAAGTCTTAGGAGGTGTCCTACCAACCTAACCTATCGCGCCTATTTTTTATTATTCCTATTTTTTCTAATGCCTCTTCATTTGTAATCTTCTCTATCCACATTATTCAAAATCAAAACGAGAGCATAAAAATCGAGTATTTAACGAAATTAAATTGATGATGATGATGTTTCTTTACTTCCTATTTAAGAAGTAGACTAGTTACGGTATTTTAATATTAAGATAGAACTGTTTTTGTATACCATGAAATTTCCTAGAAAAATCTCGTTCTTAGGGTCGTGATGTACCTGCAAAAGAAAAAAGAAACTACTATTCGTAATCTTCACGTTATAAAAATGAGAGTAAAATATTTTATTTTGTTCATTATGATCAAAGTTCAAATCAAAGCAACTTAATGGATTTTGATTGAATCTCTTCGCGTTTAAGTATGAGAAGCCTTGTGGAAAAGTCGAGCCATTATCTCAATAACCCGTGTCACTCGAAATTATAAAATCTACAGCATGACGGTTCTTCAAATAATCGTTCTGACAGGGTGATGTTCTTTTCGAATTGAGAATTAAAATTATTATTGAATGTTAACAGTTGTATTGCATTTCAATTTTTAAAGGCAAACTTTTCCAGAATAAAGTAAACACACCTGCAGTTTGATTGCAGATTTGTAACATCCATATCGACAAGAGAGAGGCTGCTTTTCCGATATAGCATAAAATCTGTTTTCGAGGAAAACGTAGTAAATTTGCTTTCCGTCTATCTGTTTAACAATTTTGTAGCTTCTCTACCAACAAAGCAGACTTATTGATACCAGTTCTGATGTGTAAAAAGGTAAAAAGATATTCAGTTTACTCAATTTTTCGCAGAATAAATATTCAATGTAAATATTACTATTCAGATGCATTTCCTTTTTGAACAAACCAAGTTGACTGGGCATCAGCATAAATTTTGTGTTTGATATGCACATAATTTACAACTTTGTGCACTATTTAATCTAAACAACTCTTTTAATAAACATTTATCTATATGTTGTGTATATATACTAAATAGCAATTCGAATGTAAATAATGTTCGCGTGGGTCATAGGTATAAATGTACAGTATATATACTTCGTTTACTTTCTGTAGCGATGTGACCTTCAGTTTGACCGGCGCAAAATAGAAAAGAACAGCACTAGGCCAGAAAAGGAAGGAGACAACTCTCGGCCAAACTCTTAACCGGTGAGGAGCGTATAATCCGTACAGTACTGCACGAAAAAATTGACCATTTTATCCACTACAATTGCATTGCTCAAATGTGCTGTTATTGGTACCAATTACTACTGAACATATCAACGAGATGTTTATTTATATTTGAAGACATATTAAAGGTTTTAACGCTTGTTTTCGACTCGCACTACTATTCATAATTGAACAAAACTTTTGGCAGGTACTGTATGAAAAAGTATGTTTAATGAACAAGAGTCGAGAGTATAATGAGTTTTTTGCTCCCTACCTACGATTTTGCCAACGCGCATCCAAGACATTGGAAGGGGCACATCGCTAGAGAAAGTAAATGAAGTATACCAAATATTTCTGCGTATTTAAATTGACTAAAAAAGGGTGCGGATCGACTGGCCACACATCTCACGTGTGCGTAATTGTAACGTGTATCATAAGTATTTTCGTGAAATCTTTGCACAGACATGTGTCTATAAGTGAAAAAACTGAAAAGCATCGGCAAAGTTCGTTATAGCTTGACTAGTGAAAGGTGAAAAATTTATTGCTAATAAATAAAACAAACAAAAGAAAGTTAAATTGTTCTCTTCTGACTACACTACATTTGTGTATACGTACTTAAATATTACTAATGTATATACGTACTTTGTACAAAAGGTAAATTTTGTTTAATACCCTCGAAAACGGTTTCGATATTGTTTAATTCTCTAGCATCTGTGTAGAAAATTACAGCGCGCATTTATAAACATTTTTGTAATCTATTATTTATAAATGAAATGTAGGCTTCTAACCAACAGGAGAGCATTTTAAAGTATACGTAAAAGCATTTTCAGCGTCTCGGAAAAGTGTGTGTCGGGAAATGTTACTGCAGGGCTATGTGTGATGAAAAATTCATTTTCTCTAATCTTTATTTTTCTCGATTCAAGGGAGAGATAATCTTGTATTACTTTACGTATGGCATGCGCTGTTGTATTAAACTTTCGGGATCTCATGAAAATAAAACGCGTTTTAAATAAATCTAATTCATGTATAAAAAAAAACCAATCCCTTTTCAATGATTTATTAATGAATAAATAAATAAATCTCCCTAATCAAACAATAACGTCACCAATGGATATAGGTACATCTCCAAACAGCCTGTCGTATTATTGCCCATTTAGTAGTACCTGTAATACATTTCCAATTGCTGTTTAAGAAATATTATTATATACATTTCCTAGGAATTGTATACAATACAGTTGTTTGGGGGGGGGGGGTGAATACCAATACAATGAAATTTGACACTATTCAGAATATTCGTAAAAGCCAAGAAAATCGGAAAATTTTTTTTGGTTTCCACTTTTTGAAGAATGATCTTTGTGGGTATTTTTTGTTTCTTATAGCCACCCATAGAACTCCATGGAAGTCAATAAAAAATAGGCGAGATAGGTTGGTAGGACACCTTCTCAGGCATGAAGGTCTAGCCAGAGACATATTAGAGGCAGAAACAGGAGTTAGGAGGGGTAGAGGTAGACCTAGATTAGATTACTCTTCGCAAATAGTTAAGGATGTGGGCTGTTCTAGTTTTAGGGAAATGCGAAGTTTAGCTCAGGATAGGAAAGAGTGGAGGTACGTGTCCAACCAGTCTTAGGACTGATGACCTTATGATGATGATGATGATGATAGCCCATCTAGATTTTGTATACATAAAGGTAATCTATAGGCACTTCCTAAAAAGGGAAAACACATTAGAGTTGGATACAGGTACTTTTTTTTATTGTTTGATAGGTGAATAGAGGGAAAAGACAGTTTACTTAAATGCCTGTCCATCAACACGCCCATCCGAAATTTTCCAAGAGAATGATATTTTCTAGTTCACTGACTTACTATTGATTTATCGATATCAGTCACTACATTCTTTTCATTTTTTTGTTCTCTTGCAAACCAAATTTACCATTTTGTTTTAAATCTATTGACGAAGCAATAAATTCCGTTCCAAGTAAATCGTTATTTAATACTTATGTACCTATTCATTTCTTTAGTAGGTATATTACTTACTAGTTTAGACGGAGTACAGTTCGAAGCAGTCGTGTTCTTTTAAAAACCTACAAAACTTATTTAAAGAGGAAAAATATATGGAGGTATCAAGAAAAGTATCGGACTGTAATAACTGTGTAATCTACAAAATTATAAACGGTTTACTTTTATAAAAAGATTAAGTACCGATTGAAATTTCACAAGACCCTGAATATTCAAAGAGTCTTGCTATAATAAAGCAACCGCCACCTCATCGTTTTTTAACGTGAAGTTAATTTGAAACGGTCAAAAGGCTGGTGCCTTTTATTTTAACTACACAAGAAAAAAAATCAAGGGCCCTTTACATCAATCGATCTCACCGCATTTTTGAAAGTAAGTACTTTGTGTGAACGCAATTACATTATCGGTCCTTTTTAACCGACCAGTAGCGGCACACCCCTTTAGAACATAATCGCTTTTTACCCTTTGCACTTCATTTTATTATATTTCATTTATCGATAGATACTAACTTGCATATACGAGATAAATATCTTTTTTCAGTAAATTAATGTTGGTTAAATTGATGAAATTTAGCTGAAACTCTAATAGTTAAAAATCTGTTTTTTTAGCTTTAATTTTTATTGCCGGAAAAAATAATTAATTGATTATTAAATGGCGAAAGGTCAATGCATAGAAATTCGAAATAAGGACCACCCTAATGAATAATCGCATAACATCCACTCCCTCCTATCCTGATGAACAGTGATCTAGTGTAAGTCTATCCCTACCCCTCTTAACTCCTGTTTCTGCTTTCAATATGTCCCTAATTAGCGCTTCATGCCAGAGAAAGTGTCCTACCAACCTATCTCGCCTATTTCCTATTGACTTCAATATATGTAGACGGCAATATTTAAAACTGAAGATGATCGATAAATAAACATGAGTTTTAATGGGCAATTTCGAGCTTAATTTCATTTTAAAATCGTACATGAACGAGTACTTAATGAAAGCAGAAAGCACTCGTATATAAAGCGTTTTATGGCAATTTATCTTAGCATGGTTATCATACTCGTTATAGAAATGGCTCAGTAGGGAAACGTAGTGTATAAGGTGTAATATGTCAGTATGTTTTACTGTCGTCTTATAAACGTGTATATAAGTAATCGCCTTTATTGTCAACTTATCGTAAATTTTATATGAATATGTTTGTCAACATGTGCTATGTAGCATATCCATTATAAATTCGGCGCACTAAACGTTCAAGACAATTAAATTTTATATCTACTTGTACTTAAATTAAAATTGACATCAGTTTTGTCGAAAAGGAAAGCGTCAGCAAGTAATTTTAATTTATCTCAATTTAACTTCAATAATTTGATAGGCTTACTTAGCGTNACGACCGTATGAGGTACCTATATGAATGAATGAGTTGAACTTATGAAATTTCCATGGTCCATGGTACAAACAGACAGTGACTAACCTTTCAGTCACCGGTACTATCGGTTTTCTGTTCTATGACTGTTCCACCAGTCGCGAGTCTGTGATTTTATGCAAAAGCCTTCTTACTAACCTTTCAGTATCGAAAAATAGCTTCCTAGTTGCCGGTATCATACCGGTGAATATCTTCCGAGTCACCGGTACACTATCGGTGAATAGCTTCCTAGTCACCGGTACAGTGAATAATTTCGTCCAATATTTAAAATATTTCAGCATTCTGAAAAGCATGTTGAAATTGAAGTTGATCTAATTAGACGACCGTATGAGGTACCTATATGAGTGAATGAGTTGAACTTATGAAATTTCCATGGTCCATAGTACAAACAGACAGTGACTAACCTCTCAGTCACCGGTACTATCGGTGTTCTGTTCTATGACTGTTCCACCAGTCGCGAGTCTGTGATTTCATGCAAAAGCCTTCTTAGTAACCTGCTCAGTGTCGAAAAATATCTCCCTAGTTACCGGTATCATACCGATTAATGTCTTTCGAGTCACCGGTACACTATCGGTGAATAGCTTCCTAGTCATCGGTACGGTCCCGGCGAAAATCTTCCTAGTTGCCGGTATACCTTCGGTGAATAGCTTTCTAGTCACCGCTACAGTGAATAATTTCGTCCAATATTTAAAATATTTCAGCATTCTGAAAAGCATGGTGAAATTGAAGTTGATCTAATTAGACGACCGTATGAGGTACCTATATGAATGAATGAGTTGAACTTATGAAATTTCCATGGTCCATGGTACAAACAGACAGTGACTAACCTTTCAGTCACCGGTACTATCGGTTTTCTGTTCTATGACTGTTCCACCAGTCGCGAGTCTGTGATTTTATGCAAAAGCCTTCTTACTAACCTTTCAGTATCGAAAAATAGCTTCCTAGTTGCCGGTATCATACCGGTGAATATCTTCCGAGTCACCGGTACACTATCGGTGAATAGCTTCCTAGTCACCGGTACAGTGAATAATTTCGTCCAATATTTAAAATATTTCAGCATTCTGAAAAGCATGTTGAAATTGAAGTTGATCTAATTAGACGACCGTATGAGGTACCTATATGAGTGAATGAGTTGAACTTATGAAATTTCCATGGTCCATAGTACAAACAGACAGTGACTAACCTCTCAGTCACCGGTACTATCGGTGTTCTGTTCTATGACTGTTCCACCAGTCGCGAGTCTGTGATTTCATGCAAAAGCCTTCTTAGTAACCTGCTCAGTGTCGAAAAATATCTCCCTAGTTACCGGTATCATACCGATTAATGTCTTTCGAGTCACCGGTACACTATCGGTGAATAGCTTCCTAGTCATCGGTACGGTCCCGGCGAAAATCTTCCTAGTTGCCGGTATACCTTCGGTGAATAGCTTTCTAGTCACCGCTACAGTGAATAATTTCGTCCAATATTTAAAATATTTCAGCATTCTGAAAAGCATGGTGAAATTGAAGTTGATCTAATTAGACGACCGTATGAGGTACCTATATGAATGAATGAGTTGAACTTATGAAATTTCCATGGTCCATGGTACAAACAGACAGTGACTAACCTTTCAGTCACCGGTACTATCGGTTTTCTGTTCTATGACTGTTCCACCAGTCGCGAGTCTGTGATTTTATGCAAAAGCCTTCTTACTAACCTGTTCAGTATCGAAAAATAGCTTCCTAGTTACCGGTATCATACCGATGAATGTCTTCCGAGTCACCGGTACACTATCGGTGAATAGCTTTCTAGTCACCGGTACGGTGCCGGTGAAAATCTTCCTAGTTGCCGGTATACCTTCAGTGAATAGCTTCCTAGTCACCGGTACGGTGAATAATTTCGTCCAAAATTGAAAATATTTCAGCATTCTGAAAAGCATGTTGAAATTGAAGTTGATCTAATTAGACGACCGTATGAGGTACCTATATGAATGAATGAGTTGAACTTATGAAATTTCCATGGTCCATGGTATAGACAGGATTACACACTCCTGTCATATGTGTGTGTAGGTACATATATTCGGGAAAACGTAGCAATTAATTCATGACATTTTCGCAGCACTGCACATATTTTGCTCGAGTGATAATGCCTTTGTGAATCAAATTGAATTTAACTTGTCAGCTGATGAGAAGTAGGGAAAACATGGTTGTAAGGGATAGTGTTGTAGTGGAAAACAACTCACTCGGTAGTCGAGCTTACGTATAAACAGTTTAGGAAGCGCTGGAACCGGAAACAAATGCAATGCTCCTACAAACTGAAAATTAAATTCGACGTAGCGGTAATTCACGCCTTTAGCGGTAGGATGTATGAAGTCCTTCTAGGAAATTTGAAAGGAAGTGAATCAAAAGATGCCTTGCTGTCTTTACATATCGCCACCGGGTCGATGCGGAAATTGGAAAATTGAAATAGCGCAGGCATCTTCTCGGAAATAACCAAAAAAGTAAACGAAGTCTACAAAGAAACAGCAGGAAACAGAGGTGTTTAAAACTCATTTTAAACTGATTGTAGATCTTTCAATCGCGTCTTTATAATTAAACATATAATTCCAACCTACAGGTAACACCTTTTCTATTCTCCATTAGATTGTCTCCTTTTTTATATAACGAAAGGATTCACTAGTTCAAATGTTAAATATAAAATTATTTTTAAAAATATGGATAATTTAGTATTTTAAAAATACAAATAGAAACTACGGGATTTAAATTAGAAATAGGTGCTTTTCATTTTGTAAATAGAACTATTTCAAATAAATCAGACGACTGACCAGTAGAGTGGTGTGGTGGCTTTCAGTTTTGACGAATATTACACCATGAAATCATTAACGTGAATCACTTTAAACCGGAAATGGAGTAACATCCAATTAAATACTTGATAGACATATTGCTTTGCGATATCTATCGTAATGATAAATTTGATGATACTACGCTGTTTATTGCTTTATTGTAAATAAATGAGACGATAAAAACTTCGTACGCGTTGTTTAAAGCTCAATTGTCACCTGATATCCTGCTGCCGATTTGGAAGATCCTAATACACTCGCTAGCGCCAGGAAGGTGAAAATCCCGAGAAGCTGTATGGATTGTTTGTATAAAACTTCAAGCATTACCTTAATGTAACTGGAGATAAAACTGGAAAAAAGAAGCGTTCTTCAGTAAGGAACTGAAACTAATGCAACTGAAAACGCACCAGACTTATACGAGATTTGTTCAAAAAGTATCGCTAATTTTGCATTTTTTCAAACATCATCATCATAAATATCTATTTAGTCTCCTTCAAATCTTATACACTTGTGTCAACGTTCTTTCCAATCCTCGAAGCACTTCAAAAAATCATTTTTTATGATCTTGTTCAGTTCCTCCTTCGATGTCATCTTTATCTACTCAGTCGCATCAACAAAGTTCTTAAACTGTATTTTCATTGCATCCCGGTTAAAACTAACTATCTAAAATTACAGAAGAAATTTAAACCAGAATCAGTAGGGTTTCGAAGAAGTGAATTCTAAAATGACAATTTGTTTACTATTTTAGGATTAGGAACCTGCCTGTTGCAAAAATGTATACACGTCATCGATATTACTACTGTAAAGGTTGATTTGTATCATCCAAACTATGAATAATTTTCCCTCATCAGCGCCATACTTTTTAGGCTCCCCGCGTTTAATCACCAACATACTTTTTGTAAATTAATCACTGCATCGAATATACTGTTATAAGTTATATTTTTAGGGCGACATTTCTTACGTAACGTGCAATGCATTGTGATTTTCCATTTAACATCTCAAAAGTGTCTGGACATTTTGTTAATGGTTATATTGCGTTGATGTATTTCTTCCCGAAGCGATGTCATTGGTAAACAGCAAATATTACGTAAATTCAAAATTTGACATCGTGTACTAACAGAAAGCAGCACAAATATTTGAATAAAGTGCATTTATAGGTAATCCTGTTGATGCACTTTACATTGTGTATTCCATTTTCCACGTGAAAACGAGGCAGGCGGCATGGCAGAATTTCTATCGACACTAAGCGCTGCTTTGCCGCCTTAGATGTTAAAAGGTGGCAGCGAAACGAATTTTATTCTTCCTGACGTCGCGACGATTAAAATGACATAACGGCGGGAAAATCGCTCCACATTGTCTCTTTTTCTATGGTTGCCTTTCTTCAAATAACAAGCCTCTAAACGAGCCATTGAGCCTTTTCTACACCTTCTACACAGCATTCTCCACGTCTTCGTTTAAAAGGATAATCGATATAGTGCCACATTGACAAACAGTCAACATTCCTAATTAGATATCGTTTAAAATAAGCTTCAAGTTTCTCGTAAAACGGTTGTCAACAAATTTCCCTGATTTTGGGCTACGAAAAAGTGTAATTAGTAGTCATCACATGACTGTGAACACAGACTATATATAGAGGTAGAAAATAAATTTAAGTAAAAAAACTATTTTTTAAATAGAAGATGCTTCATAATAAGATAAATCTTCCAAAGAGGGGATATAAGAAAGTAAAATTTTAAAAATTTAGATAATTCTAATGTAAACTAGACAATGAGAGAGAGGCACTTACAGAAGAAAATAGTAGAAGTAGAGAAGAAAGAAAAGAAAAAAAGTTGGTTTAAGGAAGGAAGATAAGAGGGGCAAATTAAAAAAAGAAAAGCTGGAGGAAGAATAGAAAAAATTAAAAGGAAAATTGTTAGAGAGAGACAGGCAAATGGGATATGCTAATAAAATTGATAAAAGAATTAAAAGAAGAAAATAAAAAAATGAGAGAAAGTGACAAAAAACAAGAAAAGTTACATAAAAATAAGATGGTAAAAATTGGAGCAGAAACTAGATGAAATTCAGGAAGAAAATGAAAGTATAAAGGAAAGGAATTGGAAGAAAGATTGGACAAATATAATATAGGGAAGTGGGAATATAAGGTACAGGTAATTAGAAATCGTAGAAGGCTGAAGAGGACGGATATTTATATAAGAGATGATATGAGTACGAAAAAGAGAAGGATACATACAGAGGATGTGGGAGTATATGCTAAAAAAGGAGAGAAGAAAAAATGGGGATAAAAGGGTTAAATTTGAATACATGAAGTTAATAACAGATTATTGAACGCGGTGTTGCTTCATCATCGCATATCTCTCCGTTATTTACCAGAGCCGGATTGGGTCTTGTTGGTACTTTCAAACAAGTTTTTCTCGAAAATAGTTAGCATTTGAACCTGCAAACATTTACTTGTTTTATATCTAGTCCTCTGTCATTTCCTGCAAACTCCGCACTTACGGCCATATATCTGTAAGTATAGACAATAAGATAAATAAGCAATTGTTAAAATAAAGCAAGTGAAAATCGAAAGTAAAACAAAAATCCAACTGCAATTAATCGGATCTAAAAATAATTTGATTTTATTTATTTGATATGTCTATTATTCTTTACGTTGTACCTATAACCTCCTGTAGGTAAAATTTTTATATCTCCTCTCCTCCTACGCGTTCCCCTTGTCAGCAAGAATAAGTTTCTTACTGCCCCTTCTCATTTATCATAAAAAAATATGAGTGAGCGTTTTTCCCAAAGGCTTTATGCACCAGTTGTCATTGTTTTTAGTTAGATTACATTCGTAAGAAAGTGAAATGAAAAAAAAAATCTTGTAAACAATGTCGTTTCACATAAAACAATATCCACTCACAATTAGTTCATATTAAAGATTAATTACTATTGTTTCTTCGTGTGTTTACGGTCTTCATTAAGTATTAATGTCACATATCGATTTACAAAAACAACTAATTGTAAGTATCTTTTTGCATGTTGCAATAAACATTGTATTTTTTATTTAAAATAAAAATTGGTCGATTATATTTTTGGTAACATAGGTACACTGTTTACGCTTGTTTCATTATTCTCTTTTGTAGACATTAGTTTACTTAGTGTAAAATGTTTTAAACTTTTTGATGTGTAAAAATTCATTACCTTGTGAAAGCTTCACTGGACGCAATGATAAATTCTGGAAATTATCCTTTAGCTGCTCTGACGTTCGAAATTAGCTGCCATCAGTGGCGCAAGTATTGTGTTTGTGAAACAATTTTATCCTTCACAACTCACAATTATTCTTTCCGCTACCCCTTTAAAACTTACGTCATTGTTACTAAAGAATTTACCGATTTAATTAGAAAAATGAAACAAAAGTAATGTTCTCACCAATTTATTCAGTCGAAAAAACTGGAAATTAAATTCGACTTGGCGGTAATTCATGTCCTTGGTGGTAGAACATATAGTCTGGGAAACTTTAAAGAAGTGAACCGAGGGATGTGCCAATACATTCACATACTTCAAGATCATTGCGGAAATTGAAAAACTTTATAAATTTATTTATGTCGCTACGTGATTTTTTCGTAGAAGGTTTTCCAGAGAAATTATGTTTTTAATTGGTTGATTATTTTTCCAAAGAACAAGAAAATATTTACTACTAAATTTCATGTAGATGTACTAGTATATCAAAAAGGAAATCACTAGATAATATAAAGGCAGATAAAGTAGAAACAATGAAGAAGTATGCAGTAAACGTAAAAAATTGTTTAATTTTAATGCAGGTAAAATGTTTTATAAACAGTATACTTTGAGAAACAGTAGGTATATTTTGAGCAAATACACCTAACTCATGAATTAAACAGCATTCAGAAAAAAATAATTCGAAGTGGTCTGTATTCTGTCGAAACTGCCAGACGCGGATTGCGATTTCGATCTTTTTGGATCTCATTTTAGGATTACGTATGCTCCAACAAGGTCCACTAGTGTGGATATCTACTTGCTGAAAACGAATCCCGGCGTAGCCAACCTCAACGTGATAGGCACATTAGCTTAATCCAATAAAATAATTCGAAGTGGTCTGTATTCTGTCGAAACTGCCAGACGCGGATCGCGATTTCGATCTATTTGGATCTCATCAGCGCGTCGCAGGCAGCCCGACAGAACACAGACCAACTTTTACCTGCTGTGTTCTGTCGGAGCTGCGACATTTGTAGTATTTTCTAAAGCATTCAGAAAATTTATGGATTTACCTACATGTAGGTACCTATCTCGAGTCGAAAATTTAAATTCATTTTAAATCTTTAACTCCTTGAGTGAGTAATTTTAGAATAGAAACGAAATAAATAATAAGATGCATGTAAAATAAAATTCTTTTTAAATTTCCAAATAGCTATTTTTAAAAATTTATTTAAATACTTGTGAAGAATTTTGTTCCAAAAGTAAGGATTATTTTTGTAAATACATAAATAAGTAAAACAAGAGACTTTCGCTATATTTTAGGACAGGGTTATCAGGTGACTTTTTTATTCCCTATTAAATTTTTGCCTCTCTAGCTTTCCCACCCCTGACAAACAATTCAGTCTAGAATTTATAAAATCCAGCAAGCAGGTAACTTTCCTGATTTATTCAGTATAATCACCGACGGGGAATCACACGAACAAATATTATGATTTCCGGGCGGATTGTATGTGCAATTGATTGTAAAATTTATACAATCCAACAGATTTATAGTGAAGAGAATATTTCTCTGCCAGAAGGCGTTTATATTTCAAACAAGTAAATAAAGAATAAAGCTTCTGCTTTTGACTTGAATTGAAAATCTTCACATTCGGCTTTACATTTTTATACATTTCAATTATTGTTTAGAATGCCCTGCTACACATACGAGGGTGGATTGATAAGTTTCCGGCCTAACCAAGAGATGACGCCACTAGGCCTACCTTGAGGTGACATTCTATAGTACCATCCTTGGATTGTTGCAAGCATTAAGGTGTTAGAACATCCTCCGCTAGTGTAGGTTTGACAGCACGCTGAACAAGACGCCTCTGTGGTTTTCGTAAAAATGGAAAAGCAGGAAAATCGTGCTGTCATCAAATACTTTTATTTGAAGGGGTTAACGCCGAAGGAAATTAAAAAAGAGATGGACTCAACACTGGGGACATCCTCCCCGTCATATTCAACCGTTAAGCAGTGGGTTTCCGAGTTTAAAAAGGGTCGTGTGAGCACCTCTGATGGGCCTCGCTCAGGACGCCCCGTTGAGGTCACAACTCCAGATATGATCGAAAAAATTCATCAAATAGTGCTGGGAGACCGCAGATTGAAAGTGCGTGAGATAGCTGAGACCTGTAAGATGTCATATGAACGTGTGCAACATATTTTGCACCAACATTTGCATATGGAAAAGCTCTGTGCAAGATGGGTGCCGCGTTTGCTAACAGTCGACCAAAAATTGATTCGAAAAAACATTTCTACCGCAAATTTGTCATTGTATAAGCGTAATCCAAGCGAATTTTTGCGTCGATTCGTAACCGTTGACGAAACGTGGGTCCACCACTACACTCCTGAAACCAAAGAACAGTCTAAACAGTGGATTGGACCAGGGGAACCAACTCCAAAGAAGGCAAAAACAATTTTTTCGGCGAACAAGGTTATGGCTACTGTTTTTTGGGATGCAAGAGGTATTATATACATTGATTACCTTGCAAAGGGTAATACTATCACTGGTCAATACTACGCAGACTTATTGCAACGTTTGAGCCACGAGGTGAAAATTAAACGACCTCATCTGGCGAAGAAAAAAATCTTGTTTCATCACGATAACGCACCAGCGCACACGTCAATCGTTGCGACGGCTAAAATCAACGATCTAAAGTTTGAATTGATGCCGCACCCTCCTTACTCTCCAGACCTAGCCCCGAGTGACTATTTTCTGTTCCCTAATCTCAAAAAATGGCTTGGCGGTAAGAGATTTGCGGACAATGAAGAAGTAATCGAAGCTGTAAATGGTTATTTTGAGGAGCTTGACGAATCAGTCTATAGAGATGGCATTAATAGACTGGAACACCGCTATGAGAAATGTATCAGCCTTGGAGGAGATTATGTTGAGAAATAAAAAAAAAAAATTTTTAAAAACCTTGTTTTTCTTGGTCAGGCCGGAAACTTATCAATCCACCCTCGTATCATCATCATTATTATTATCATAAGATCGTCAGTCCTAATACTAGTTGGACACTCACTTTCACTCTTTCCTATCCTGAGCTAATCTTCGCATTTCCCTAAAACTAGAACAACCCATATCCTTAACCATTTGCGAACAGTAATCTAATCTATATTTACCTATACCCCTTCTAACTCCTGTTTCTGTCTATAATATGTCTCTGACTAGACCTTCATGCCTGAGAAGGCGTCCTACTAACCTATCTCGCCTATTTCTTATTGACTTCCATAGAGTCCTCTGTGCTCCTATTCTTTCTAATACCTAATCGTCTCTATCCACGGTATCCTCATCATTCGCCTGTAACATCACATTTGGAACGCTTCTAAAGTTTTCTTTTCCGCAGCTCCCACCGTCCATGTTTCGCACCTGTACAGCGCCACGCTCCAAACATACATCTTGTAACAACCTTTTTCGAATTTCTAAATTAACCGTACGCGAGCATAGAAGTGACTTGTTTTTATTGAAGGCGACTCGACCCTGCGCTATCCTCTGCTTTATATCCCTACTACTCCTTCCGTCCTGACTTATCTGACTTCCTAGATACCTAAAATTGGCCACTTCTTCTGATTTTTCGTCTCCTATCTTTATATTTTCTCTTTTCCTATTTTTCCGTTCCTTGCATACCAGAATGTTTGTTTTACTTTTATTTATTTCCATATACCAAATACGAATACATTCCCTTTTATCTATCTATGCTGGTTCTAAATTCCCCAAAAGGTATGGGGACATTTCCTCAAATCTGGTAGCACCACTTTAGGAACTAATACTAATATATTCCAATTACAATTAATCAAGAGCTGTCACTCATGCTTGATGTGTAAGAGTAAGTAAATAAACAATTTTGAATTTTTAAATACGCTATTATGGTTAGATTAACTATTTTAAAGATTGAGGGGTAAGTGTGCGGTAGAAATTTGAAACCCTTGTGGTAGAGTTCGTGAAGGCTTATTTACGAAGAAACAAGTTTGCGAGCGCTGTTATATAAGCTTATAATTTTACCTTGTCAGGACATCCTTATGGCAATAGAGGAGGCGGGTATTAAATTTGTAGAAAACTCGGAAAACCACATTTTGCGATGTCACTCTTGCATGCACTTACTAGAACGAGCGCCGGTAATTACGCTTTAACTGAACATGACTGCATGCGTATAAAAACTAATTTAAAACAGTTTAGCGTGGCTTGTATTTGCACAAAAAAGTCAATGCCGATGGAAACAATTATAGATTAACATCTATTAAGTGAATCCAACATGGGAGAACTCGAATGAATTTCCATAACGGTGTAGTAGCGTTTGGAATCGTATCTCTAACCCATAAACCTGATATTTGCACTGTAGAATAAGTTTTGCTAAATTGCAGCATATTAGGGAGAGCATAAAATTAGGTTTAATTGTGGGTGGAAATTGTTACTGGGGTGCTGAACGATTTATCGATGTTTGTACTGACCAGAGATGTGAAAAATATTTTTTTTAAATTATTTAAATACAAAATACAAATACTTTTTTGATTTGTTATTTCAAATGTAAAATACAAATTAGATTTCCCTAAATGCTAAATGCAAAGTAAGTATTTTCAAAATACTTTTTTCTAGTACCCATTTAATTTTATAAAATATTTTTTAAGAAAACCTTGCAGGCATTTGGTTATTTTTCAAATATTGGAGTTTTTCTAGACTAATAGTGGTGTTTGCACTATATCACCAGCTGCGAAGATTGGGTATGATTCGTATTTTCTGTTTGAAGTGATTGAGATATAGTTTTTCTATCTTTATGTTATAGTTTCTTCAGTTGCTTATTTGCCTTTGTCACATGTATTAATTGGCAAAAACACACTGATGCCAAACTAGTTTGTTTACCGTGAAAGATCAGAGCCAAAATAGGATTGCAAATAATTTTATTGATATAAAATCAACATCAATCATTTTATATCAAAATATTTACAACCCCATTTTGTTTCTGATCTTTTGCACATTGTAATAATAAGAAATGATATTCATAGTTTCTTTAGCTTTGGGCTCATCTAATAAGCGAAGTTTTTCGAATCGTTTTCTAAGAATTTTGGGTTAATATATGTATTTATCAGCATACCACAATATCTTGTAGTTTTCAGTTTTACACAGCTGGCGTATATCGATTTCATATTGTTTTGCGGTCTGTTTTGTCGTAATTCATAGAATTTCGTAGTTTGCCGCTAAAGGTACGATAAGTGGTGATTTGGCAGGTGCTGATATCAATTTGGAACTTCAACAGTTCATGGACATTAAACCCAAAAAAACAATATTGATCCAGTATTTTAGATTATCCATTTCCGAGAAGTTTAGAATTTTTTGAGCTCTCTTCAGTTAAAGAATTAGAAGGTATTCGAGGAATGTCTCTTTGTCCCTTTTTAAGCTTCTAATACCTTCATTTATCATTTTATATAATGTTTGATCGGTGATACTAGCAAAACTTTTAAAGGCAGAAATGTATTTTGCATTTTACAAATAACGTTCTCCACTTACTTGTCTCGGGGTAGTGGGGATACTTAATAAGTATGTACTTCCCCTTCACTCGAATCATTCATATTAATCGACACTTCCTGTAGCACATATTGAAGGGTATACTGTACCTAATTTTGAGTTCACTTTTTGTGGTTTTGGTTTTGTTGCTCTTCACACATTTTTGAAAGCACGAGCCGCCGCTGATTTATGTTACTAACGAGGGTGTAATATAATTAATGTTGCGTGTTGGTGTCAGAAGGACACCAGTAAAATATTTCCTGCTTACTCATAAAAATAACTGCTGGCCGAAAACTGCGAGCCAAGGGGGACAATGGCTATCGATTATTTCACATGCCAAAGATATATGTGTAGTGTGCCATGTGCTTAAAGGATTAACGTAGAAACCTCCCCTGCAGCTCTCTTCCGCCATTTGCCTAATGCAACCGGAACATGGTAAACCCATGGCCCTACTTAATCCAATTCTAACACTGAATAATAATTTACACAGCGTATCGCCATTTAAAACTACACCCCGAAAACATACGCAACACTTTTCTCATTTACCTACATCAACCATCTTTAAGTTACCATTTATTTCCATGCAAACACAAACTACAAAACGTTTATATGTTGAAATCCACAATACCTAATTATTTCGGTAACATATCAAGTGGAAAAATGATTAAACTTACAAACTAAATACAAATTTACTTGAATATATATATATATATAATATACTTACATAGTTATAAAATGTTCAATTAGGGTGATTTGTTTACCTATAAATAGTTAATAAATATAAGACTGGACTCATTTAATAATTTTTAAGATTTCTAATACGTTTACATTGTTACCTTCGTTTTCAACATGTAAATCATAAAAGTTAATATTGAACTTTTGTAGGTTTTTCTCAATAGTAATTAAATGTTGAGATCGGTTTTTTATTCTCGCTTTCAATAAAAAGAAGTCACTTATATGCTCGCGAATTTAGTTAATTTAGAAATTCTAAAAAGATTGTCAAAGGTGTATGTTTGGAGCGCGGCGGAGAAGCGTTCGAAATGTGGTGTTACAGGCAGATGATGAGGATATACCGTGGATAGAGAAGGTTAGAAATGAAGAGGTATTAGAAAGAATAGGAGCATAGAGGACTCTGAGGAAGTCAATAAGAAATAGGCGACATAGGTTAGTAGGATACCTTCTCAGGCATGAAGGTCTAGTCAAAGACATATTAGAGGCAGAAATAGGAGTTAGGAGGGGTACAGGTAGACCTAGATTAGATTACTGTTTGCAAATAGTCAAGGATGTGGGCTGTTCTAGTTTTAGAGAAATACGAAGTTTAGCTCAGGATAGAAAATAGTGGAGGTACGTGTCCTACCAGTCTTAGGACTGACGACCCTATGATGATGAGGTTCTAAGGCATGAAGGTATGGTCAGAGACATATTAGAGACAGAAACGGGAGTTAGTAGGGGTAGAGGTAGAGGTAGACCTAGATTAAATTACTGTTCGCAAATAATTAAGGATGTGGGCTGTTCTAGTTTTAGGGAAATGCGAAGTTTAGCTCAGGATAGAAAAGAGTGGAGGTACGTGTCCAACCAGTCTTAGGACTGACGACCCTGTGATGATGAGGTTCTCAGGCATGAAGGTCTAGTCAGAGACATATTAAAAGCAGAAATAGGAGTTAGGAGGGGTAGAGGTAGACCTAGATTAGATTCCTGTTCGCAAATAGTCAAGGATGTGGGCTGTTCTAGTTATAGGGAAATGCGAAGTTTAGCTCAGGATAGGAAAGAATGGAGGTGCGTGTCCAACCAGTCTTAGCACTGACGACCTTTTGATGATGTTGAGCACAACCTGACGTGAGCTCTTTATTGGTAAGGTTTTTTGTTATTTTTTGTGAAACTAGAGGGTAAGGAATTAGATGTTTTAAAGTTTTTTTTATTTAATGAGTGAGTTACTTGTATTCACTAGCATAAGCTATGTGATAAATTCTATTTGATTCTGAGTTGTTATCTTATTAAGACATGAGAACGGCGATGAGTTTATAGAGGTTCGAGTTAATATTATTAGTATTATTTACTTATTGCACATAAAAGAAGAAAATATGATAACTTTTGAGATGATCATTCTGTTGTTTGTAATTTTAAAAGATTTTCTGTTCGCATTAGATAAAAACATTGGAATACGCATGAAAAAGGAAGTGGTTATTTAACATGGTCTGTCTGTTCGCATGTCGGATGGATTGGGAAGATTGCAGTCTTCATTAATTTTTCGAGTTATTAATAGTTTCGGGTAAAATATCAAAAATAATTTATTAGAGCCGTAGAACGAGAGAAACGCAATTTAGAAATGCCGAAAATGTACAACTGATCATTCATATTTTGTATCAGCGGGTCGTTGATAAGGAAAGCGCTAGGCGAGCTTATACTTTACGTTTTTCACTTGGAAATGATAAATGATATATTTTCCTTTTTCCGCATTAGCAGCATTGCTCCAAACCTGACGCACGTTCCTTCCCTAGAGTAAACAGGAATATCGCTTAGTTTAATTCCGTTTCTCCTATTACTTGTTTCTTTTTTAAACTTATACATAAATCCAACAAAATTTATAACTTCTCCTTTTCTAATTAAACGAAAAATCTTGCACAGCTTCTTGCTTACAATTCGTAACATCATAATTTCTAATAAAATCTCTGCACGATATTCTTATTTATTACAATATCCACACAGCCCGGCAGTGTTTTCTCCTTTTTTGTTCAAACGATAACATGAATAGCTTCAGTTAAGTTTACAAATTTTTGTTCAGTTCAAGAATAATAAAACCTAAAAATATGGTGAAATTTTAGAATAAACTGTATGCACTGGCGTTTTTCTCGGAAAACTATGCTAGTTAGGAGAAAAATCGGTAGAGCCAATTCTATATATACAATAATGTTCGCGAGAACATTACGGAAAAGTTAACAGTTTAAACAATAGAGACATCTAAAGTTCGACGTTGAAATTGCTCGTTTTTTGCCTCACTCACGCCTGCGAGTCATGCATCCAATTAAATTAACAATTATAACTACGAGCGTACTTTTGGAAATAAAAATCCGAACAACAATTGGCGCCTTATCTGGAGTCGTGGAAGTTATAAAAATTTTGGGTCTTGGTTATCGTCATTTTTAAGACTAATTAGGAAAAGAAAGTGGAAAGTAGATAAAACTACGAGAAAAAGATAATTGATGTATAGTAATAAAGGCGCGTACACATCTAAGCACGAATGTATTCGAAGCAAGGCGAGGCGGAACAGATGAGAACTCGATAAGTATATGCACAAATGCCTTCCACCACGTTAAATCATACGTCCTTGAAGTACTTGAAACGACTCAAGTCCGAATAGCCTTGCGAGAGAACGAGGCAGTTTACCACGCCTACAGTAGACATTATTCGTTCCGCCTTGTCTCGTCTCGAACGCGTTCGTGCTTAGATGTGTATACACACCTTAACATTAGTACTGCCTTATATTACAACGAGCACATCAGATGAGGTAACGTACACATTTCAGGCGCATAACTATTTTTTTTGTATAATAGATACAAAATACGAGGACGTACTGTTGCTGTTACTTTTTCGATTGGTTCCTACGGTATATGTTTACGGCGTGTTCTATCACGACTGTGCCTCTTGTCGCTTACTCGTGTCATTCTTAGATATGTTAGTAGATTATGTGTTGTACTCCTGAATGAGTAAAGTCTGGTTCCTTTTTGACTGTATCTTTGCTCCATGTCAATAATGACAGTAGGCAAGTAACGTAGGCGCTAGTTTATAGTCGGTCGTGATAGTTAATTTGCATGAATTAACTTGAAAACTCTTCCAACCGTTCCTTAAGCTTTTGAACATTGCGTGATTCTTGAAGAGTACATCAATCCGACACCTGCATGTGTCAAGGCTGATGTTGCTGAAGGTAGCATGGCGGTACCAACCGCACAGACAGATATTTACCCTACTGCTGGCAATTACTCGTCTGCAATTATGTAATGCACTTCATGCTGCAATTACGCGGTTTATCTGCCTGACTCTAATTCCTTTTAAGTCGAGATTAATTACATGACTCACACTTTTTAAGGAAACGCAAACGCTTTGCCATTAGTTATACGTTCCTGTACCCGGACTACTACCTCCACCAAAATACGTATACGAATAGCATTCCGCAAAAACAAAATCTATTACACTGTCTCATGAAATTTTACAGTCACAAAAATTCTATCAAAACTCTTTTGGAATGAAACGGATGGGAAACTGTAACAAAGGATGATGGGCACAATACATTTGAAATGTAATATGACTGCTTTGCACAACCAATCCATTTTATTGTCCTAACTGAAAACTAACGCATTGAGTGGTGACACCCCCGACATAAAAATGTTCAGTCTCTCAGAGTCTCTGAAAGCAAGACTCGAGTCTCCGTCTCTCATCGAGTCTCTCTGGTATCGCTGAGAAAGACTTTCGAGAAACTGTCAAAAAAAAACTGTTTAGCGTCTCTAAACGAGAGACTCGAGTCGCTCATAGAGAGATCCTCATTTCGTATCCAGTCTCTGAACGAGAGCTTCGAATCTCTGAACGAAAGACTCGAATTTCTGAACGAGAGACTCGAATCTCTCAATAAGTGGTGTCTCAATAGACATTGTTAAAATTTTCTAAGTTCAACATATTTCAGAGATCCCAGTCTTTCTACGAAAGACTCGAGTCTCAATTTTTCAGTTTTATTAATTCAGTCTCTCTGTGAGAGACTCGAATCTCTGAATTAACAATTTTATCGTTCGAGTCTCTTATACAGAAACTGTGAGAGATCCATAAAAACACCTACGCAATAACTGAGAGACTGTGAGAGACGCTATCAGAGACTCTGAGAGACTGGAGAGTGACTGAAAATTTTTGTCTAGGGCCGCTATGAGAAAATTAAAAAAATAATAATTTATAATGGTGTTTACTGTTAGTAAATTATTTACTAATCTTTCATCAGACGTATTTTCTTGAATATCTTTAGAAAATACATGACGTCCTTCTATTTTCTGCTGCTTAAATATGTCCAACAGTTTTTTATTGAAGAATTTAAAAGTAGGGTGAAAGGGAAAATAGAAATTTGAAATGTAAAAGATGTTTGCATAGGTAGACACCATGTGAGTGTTTTGTCGGGTCAGAGCTTTACGCTCGGAATTGAAAGTGGTATCGGGACAAGTGTGGTGAGTGATTTTGAACTGTTTAAGAGACAAGATGTCCACCGTTGTGGTTGGACGAGCAATTTTTGCAATTGTGATTGTTCAGTGAAAGGCTTTCATACGTCACGCGAAAAGTAAATTGAATAAGATTGTGCTAGTGGTAGTAGTCACGGTGAATGGCTGATTATTGGAGCATAAAAGGCTGGTGACGGTTCTAAATCGGTGGAAGACGAATACTGGCAATGAGGCTTCTACACATTAAGCTCCGGAACAAAGAGATCGGAAGCAAGGTTAGGGAGAATATAACTGGATTAAATTCCTCTAAAGCAATTTGTATGGCCCTTATAACAGGACCAGTTGTCTGCATTGTATACCAACGAATCCAGTCGATTTGATTAGTCTCCTCTTAATAAAGTTCTTGTCCAAAGTATACGCCCAATATTCTACACGCTAAACATTTAATCAAATTGTCACTACATACTTTCCATTTATGACACAAAATATTTTACTTCTTTAATTAATTATATTATCAATATCGCGATCTGAATATACATATACATAAAGCATGTGACTAAAAATCTTAATTCGATGATCCCCAACGAAAAAAGAAAATGGAAAATTTGTGCACTGCTTGTAAAACTTTTCTCGCAGAGTCTTTCAGCGTCTCTGAGAGCGTCTCTCACACTTTTCACAGTCCCTGATTTATTTCCTAGGTGTTTTTATGGATCTCTCACAGTCTCTGTATGAGAGACACGAACGATAAAATTGTTAATTCAGAGATTCGAGTCTCTTACAGAGAGACTGAATGAATAAAACTGGAAAACTGAGAGACTCGAGTCTCTCGTAGAAAAATTGGGATCTCTAAAATATGCTGAACTTAGAAAATTTTAACCATGCCTATCGAGACACCACTTATTGAGAGATTCGAGTCTCTCGTTCAGAGATTCGAGTCTCTCGTTAAAAGACTTAATACGAAATGAGGATCTCTCTATGAGCGACTCGAGTCTCTCGTTCATTCGACAGTCTCTCTCTCAGTGACACCAGAGAGACTCGATGAGAGACGGAGACTCGAGTCTCACTTTCAGAGACTCTGAAAGACTGAACATTTTTATCTCGGGTATAGTTAGGTGTTGTTATGATAATGAACGTTTAATTTCCTTTTGGAAATTTATAACTCGTAAAATTGTTTAATTATATCAATTTTTGTTTGATTAATTTTCGATTCTATCAAAAGGGACCATTGCAGTTGGCAAATTTACGCAGTGGTCTGCGTTTAGTATTAAAAGCATTGTATTTGAATGGTTCAATCATTTGAGTAATTCCAGCGTAACCGTTACGGACAGCGCACGCCAAATTCTATAAACCACTGTAAATTAAAAACAAAATACCTCTCACTGTTTTAAATGAACATCATCAAAGACTCACTGACCAATCGCAAAATACCAACAATTTGTGGAAATGCAGCGTAATTGAATTCCACCAATAAATTGACTTATTCCTAACCGGTAAATATTTTCAAGAAACGATGGAATTTTCCATTGTTAATTAATTTTCCGATAAATTCCGTACAAATTTTCTGTAACAAAACTCTTTGTCGTCAAAACTTTGAGAGTTTTTGTTAAATAGTTACTGTGGTAACAATTAAAGTTTTGTTATTTTAAACCTGTTTTTTTCCGATAAGGAGCTACAATCAATTTTTTGTACTGTATATAGTAACCACAATATATAGTATGCACCAAGAATTTTACAAATGTCATCAACAAAGAGACTAATAATATACAGGGTATCTCATTTTCGACACTTTTGCGGGTTATCTCCCTTATGTTTAAAGATAAAAGGTTTCAGTTTCGTTCAGTTATTTCAGTTTTAAGGCGGGTTGTATGCTCATTAATGTACCAATTTCTTGATATCTATTTTTTTGATTGATTGGGAGTTAAATTCTACACAATAATTAAAACAGTAATTAATATCAAATACAAATGAAATTTTATTTGCATATGTAGTCATCATGTCAAATTTTTAGAAATTGCTATTTCTAAAGTATCTAACGTTAATGAGTAACTGTGTAGTTTTAAGGACTTAAACATATTACATACATTAACTTTGTATGACGCTGAACTCTGAACTTATTTTGTACATGACCTAATTAAAATCTTTTGTCCTATGCAAGCCACACTGTAATGATAACAAAACATGTATGCAGTTCACTCAAAAAGGCCCATTCAGTATTATTTGCATCAAACGGTACATCTCATGAATTCAGTTTTAATACTGGCCAAAACCTATTTTATATGTCGTAGTATGTAGATACATTGCAATTTACAATAAATATACTATAGTAGTATAAGATGGAAAGGTCTTTTTAATGTAAATATTGTATAGGACTTTTCTTTTACTTTTCTGATGTACTTATGTAGATGTCTAGTTTGTACAGTCTGTGTGAGTTATATTATAATAACTGTACTTTTCATTTAAATATTGTGAACACGTCTTGCTTCTTTTTTATTTTTCTTAATAACTTTTCTTCTTTTCTTGTTCCAGGTGAGTAAGAAACTTTTTCATTTGAAACATCGCAAGGAATTCCATTTGTTAACTTGGTAAGAATAAATTCATACATTTTAAAATGTCTTCAGCGTACTTGTCCTAGTTAAAATTCTTCTTCCAAGGATCAATACTGCTTTCACTAAGGTAGATGTAATTAAAATGAAGTTGGCGATTTGTGAGAGAAATTTTAATAACCTTCGTTTGTTAGAGGAAATCCGACAATGTAAGAGTCTTGGACTAAATTGAATTTTCGAATTTAAGAACTGTATAATGTTATATCATCAATTCTTCTCTCGTTTGTCTTACATTAATTAAAATCTTCCTTATTTTTCCGAATTTTCACGTTGCGATACTAGATTAATTTAAGTTTAGCAGATTTAACTGTAAAGTTCGCAATAAATTAGTCCAGAAGGTACTTTATTATATATTATATACATATAGAAGAAAAAACAATAAAAAGTAGGGAAATAACGTACTTAAAGATAGGAGACGAAAGATTAGAAGTGGCTGATTTGTGGTACCTATCTAGGGAGTCAGATAGGAGCAGGGGATAGCGCAGGGTTGGAATTACTAACTACCGCATAATTTAGAAATTCGAAAAATATTGTTAAAGGTGTATGTGTTGAGTGCGACGCTGTTCGGATGCGGGGGGCGCGGCGGAAAACAAAAGGTTAGAAGCGTTCTAAATATGGTATTACATGAGAGTGATGAGAATACCGTGGATAGAGAAGGTTATAAATGAGTAGGTATTAGAAAGAATAGGAAAATAGAGATTACTGTGGAAGCCAATCCACATTTTCAGGCATGAGAGGCTAGAAGCAGAAACAGAACTTAAGAGGGGTAGGGTAGACCTACATTAGATTACTGTTCACAAATAGTTAAGGATGTGGGATGTTCTAATTTTAAGGAAATGCGAAGATTAGCTCAGGATAGGCAAAGGTGGAGGTGCGTGTCCAACCAGTGTTAGGACTTAGGACCTTATGCTGATGAGGATAATGATGATAGTCATAATGATACATGTCTAGCCGCAAAATTAAAATAACTGTATTAATTAATTACACATATTCTAATACCTATTCTGAAATCTATAAAATTTATTGTTACCGTTTCGGGCACATAGGTACCTACTACGATTTATTTTTGAGTGCACGGGCTGCCTTAATTTCAAGAAAATTAATTAAATTTTTATTGTTAGGGAGCGTTACCCAAGCAAATATCTAAACCGATTTTCTTGGCTATTAGTAGGCACGGTTCAAGAACAGGAAAATCTAATTCCGTAAAGGGATGAATGAAAATTTCGAATTTAGAATTTGATCACGTTGGCGGTTGTAGGCTAAAGATTTCTCAATTTAGAATAATCTTATTAGAAGCCAGTTTCGTTTGAGGGGCAACAGGATAAAGGAATAAAACAAGTTAAATTCCCTATTTTGGAAAGTCAATTTTGCTATCATCACTAGAAAATTGCAGTCGGTGGGATTATGTCTACTTTTTTGTTACTTTTAGCTACCCTACCTCAAGCACTACTACTACAATAGTTTTCGAAAGGGGGGCATCCATTAATTACGTGAGCTCAGAATAGGGGGGAGGGGTCCAACGAAATCTCACCAAATCTCATTTAAACCGAGGGGGGGATAATCGAAAAATCTCACGTCAACTTATAGATATTTAAAAAAATATTTTGAGTGTTCATTTTGTCAATCTCACGCAAGGGTGGGGGGTCCTGACAAATCTCACCAAAGGGGGGGAGGAGTCTAAAATGACCGAAAAGGAGCTCACGTAATTAATGGATGCCCCCAAGGATATAAATTAAATTAAACAAGAAAATTGGCTAACTGAATTCATTTTTTACGTAGAACCGTATAAAAGAGAATTCTAACTACCCCATAATTAAGATTGTCATTAATCTATCATGGAAATTTGTAAACAAAATACAAATCTAAAGAACCAAATAAAGCTAAATTTAAATCATTATTAATAATTCTTATAAAAGTTACTAAGAAACATAAAAAAATTCAACCAAAATCAATATAGTTATATGATGAATTACTACAATTGTGCGTACCAAATTTTGTTTAGCTTCTAATGCGAATGGGCTTTTCTAAAAATTGCCCAAATAAAGATTTGGTGAACAATTCTGACCATAGATTGGGCAGCCAGTATTGGACCAGGCATTGGGGAGCTATAGCAACCCAACATTGGACAGCCAGTATTGTACAAACACTTAGTGAACAATATTAACTCAAGATTAGGCAACTAATACTAAACCAAGAACAAAATTATTCTAAGATTGGACTGACAAGTCTATACTTGGATTTCCACTACTAATCCAGGTTTAGACTTGTCGTCAAGCGTGGTATTTCCGACTAGTAGTATCTCTGGTTACAAAAAAGCAGATAAACGCCTGTTACCTATAGTCTACGACAGTCTGAGCATTTTAAGTTAAGGAAGTTTTCTTCTATCTTGATTTGTTTTCCCCAGTTTTTCTCCCAATTACCATTACATTACAAGAGCCGCATCGAAAGGTACTGTTTTAATAAAATCAATAACATTGGGCAATTATAAGGGACGCATTGTATTATTTCTTTTCTTTTATTATGAATATCGCCTTTTATACTTACTTATCGTTACTTTTAATAAAACAGAAACATCAGGCATTTATTTCCAAAGCAACTTCAACTTTCTTATTTGTTTGTTTGAGGTCAGTAATTTAAGGAACATTAGAGTCAGTTAAAGCTTCTACATCGTACATTTATCAAGATGAAGAAATAATTTAATTTGCACGTTGTTTGGTGGAAAGTTCCACGATGGACGACCCTATCTGTCTTTTTTAAATCTCCTCTTTTACTAACTTCGGCTATCTTAAATTTATCTGAGGAATGTAGGATATTAGAAGTCTTTTTTTATTTTATTAGTTATACCTTCACAAAAGTGACGAATCGATTTTTCTTTCGCGATTGCAATTATTTATTTATCTACTAAGTTTTTCTAATAAATCTTGACTACAAGTGATTTAGTGCGTAATCAAAACGAAATCAAGAGGTAGTTCGTATTTTTTTTTGGATGGCACATTTGCTTTAAATAATAAGGGTTCGTACGGTTTTTACCTAATCAGCTTACGTTAATCTCCGGATTATCCACGAACATTACGCTGAAAATTACTGTGTGGTTCATGACATCATTGAGGAAATGTGTGTATGTCTACTATGTATGTATGTATGTTGTATGCATAAAACGGATTAAAGTGTTTGTGTTGCTTAAAGAGGTATGATGGTTCCGCTTTCCTAAATCATCAATCAATATGTGCGTTGTGGCCGGCCGAATTTAGTTAGAAATCATTAAAATTCAGTAAAGCTAAAGTGCACGAATTGTCGAAAACAACGGAGGGTACCCTACAAAATCTCCGCTTAAATTAAATTATTCCACGAGAAGAATTACACCTCAAATGACACCCACTATTATCTTTCATCTAAATTGTTGTGTATAATGTCGTAATATTTGTAACGCTTTATTCCATCAAAATCAAAGATACAAGGGTAGGCTGGAAACTGATGCACAAAGGCAAATAGGAAGATTAGGCCAAAAGTACGTTAAACTATAGTACAATTCTTACACTTCTCCCAACGTGTACCAAGTTTTTTCATTCCGTTGCTGAAAATTTATATGATTTTTCTCATATCCAACACATGATAGCTACCCCCACTTCATTACTTGAGATGTAATGATCACTTTATGTATCTCGTGAGTAGATGAAAATAAAAATCGCCGGGCACGAAGTCGGGGAAGCAAGGAGGGTGTAGAATCGCTTCAAACTTCAAGTTCTATCAGTTGCGGTCGAAGTGTATGGATTAGCGTTGTCTAAACAACACCCATTGAGATCAGAAAAAATGAACGTATTATTATTCATCGATCTTCACTCAGGACAGATGGACTCGAAATCGGAGCTGTATATGTGCAGTGGATTAAACCTCTAGGTCATGTCGCTCACTAAATAATCCAAAAAAACAACAGAAAAGCTTGGACAAAAAAAAAAAACGGATCCGGAAATGAACCGACATCTTTCCGAATACTAGTCTATGATTTAACCGTTAAACCACGCTGCTTGGTATCGAATATAATATACCATTGGCACATGAAGCAACTTCTGAAAGATAGCAATCGTGAGATAGGCCGATAGAGAGTTACGCAAGGACTAGGAAGTTCAATTTGGCAATAGGCAAACAAAGACGTCATCTGTTCTACAAACTGCATGGCCTGTAAAGATCAAAAGAGAAGTTGAGGCAATTGTAGAAATCCTAACAGTTCAAGGAATTCTACAATAATCAAAAACAAATTGGAATCAACAATCGGTCCTTTTTTGTCGTTTCTATGACAGAGAAGCTTAGAAAACTGAAGAAATGGACACTTCACCGTCCGAGACAACCAAAATATTTTGTATCTAGAAGGAAAAAAGTGAAAAGAAAGACTCTCTCATCAGGAAGTTAATAGATTTTTAGCAGGTTTGTACATGACAGGAAATATCAAACTTGACTCGAAATGCATCCCTCCAGAGCATGCGTTTAATGTTACCATATGTCTTAGAATTTAAACAGATCATCTACGGAAACTGCAAATCCCTTTATCTTCCTCGTTCTCTCTTTGTCTCTCCAACGGCTAATGATTATTAAATCTGTCTGTAACACCACGCTATGCCATTCGGTAAAGTTAAACTAATCCACTTCTCCAACAGTTAGAGCGAAATACGTCAATACATAGGTACGCAGTGTTTGGAATTAAATTGCTAAAGTACTTGCTCCTGTTGTAATGCAATAAAAGCCTATTTCATCGTTCAACAGGAAAATGTACCAGTCGCATTATACGTTACTCCCAGAAAATTTTCAAAAATAAAACAAAATTTCAATGACAGTAGTAACATACGAGGGTGGATTGATAAGTTTCCGGCCTAACCAAGAGATGACGCCACTAGGCCTACCTTGAGGTGACATTCTATAGTACCATCCTTGGATAGCTTGTAGCTATAGTTTCAGCCCGATCTCCTTGCTAGTGTAGGTTTGACAGCACGCTGAACAAGACGCCTCTGTGGTTTTCGTAAAAATGGAAAAGCAGGAAAATCGTGCTGTCATCAAATACTTTTATTTGAAGGGGTTAACGCCGAAGGAAATTAAAAAAGAGATGGACTCAACACTGGGGACATCCTCCCCGTCATATTCAACCGTTAAGCAGTGGGTTTCCGAGTTTAAAAAGGGTCGTGTGAGCACCTCTGATGGGCCTCGCTCAGGACGCCCCGTTGAGGTCACAACTCCAGATATGATCGAAAAAATTCATCAAATAGTGCTGGGAGACCGCAGATTGAAAGTGCGTGAGATAGCTGAGACCTGTAAGATGTCATATGAACGTGTGCAACATATTTTGCACCAACATTTGCATATGGAAAAGCTCTGTGCAAGATGGGTGCCGCGTTTGCTAACAGTCGACCAAAAATTGATTCGAAAAAACATTTCTACCGCAAATTTGTCATTGTATAAGCGTAATCCAAGCGAATTTTTGCGTCGATTCGTAACCGTTGACGAAACGTGGGTCCACCACTACACTCCTGAAACCAAAGAACAGTCTAAACAGTGGATTGGACCAGGGGAACCAACTCCAAAGAAGGCAAAAACAATTTTTTCGGCGAACAAGGTTATGGCTACTGTTTTTTGGGATGCAAGAGGTATTATATACATTGATTATCTTGCAAAGGGTAATACTATCACTGGTCAATACTACGCAGACTTATTGCAACGTTTGAGCCACGAGGTGAAAATTAAACGACCTCATCTGGCGAAGAAAAAAATCTTGTTTCATCACGATAACGCACCAGCGCACACGTCAATCGTTGCGACGGCTAAAATCAACGATCTAAAGTTTGAATTGATGCCGCACCCTCCTTACTCTCCAGACCTAGCCCCGAGTGACTATTTTCTGTTCCCTAATCTCAAAAAATGGCTTGGCGGTAAGAGATTTGCGGACAATGAAGAAGTAATCGAAGCTGTAAATGGTTATTTTGAGGAGCTTGACGAATCAGTCTATAGAGATGGCATTAATAGACTGGAACACCGCTATGAGAAATGTATCAGCCTTGGAGGAGATTATGTTGAGAAATAAAAAAAAAAAATTTTTTTAAAACCTTGTTTTTCTTGGTCAGGCCGGAAACTTATCAATCCACCCTCGTAATTTCCGGGTTAACAATCGATATTTCTCTTTTTAATTGTCTACGTTAAAGTTATTGCCACATTTCCAGATATTGAAGTTTGGCCTGGAAATAACTATCTGACACTTGCATTTGCAGTCTTACAGGCAGGAGTTACACTAGAAAATGTGAATGTTACGGCATATTCGACAGAAGTTTCGAAGAAAAAGTTACGATTACTATTTCTCTTTAACAAATTCAAGGTAAACGATGGGTTGAAATAAGTAAAATATCGCCGACGACACTGTATATTCTTTTCCAGTTTTCGGTTGCAGCAAACACGATGATGTTTGCATTACAAGTTAATTAATGTTTTCAACGTTAATGGCTAGGTAAATGAGAAATATGATGCAACGCTTAATCAAAATAAAACGCTTATGAAAGCTTTTTAGTACCGCATCATTTTGTAGTAAACTGTCATATTGTATACCGAGGTGTTAGTTAACACAGCACTTCACTTTGGGAAATATTACAGGAACATGTTCCTTAATTTTATCTTAATAGTATTTACATGAAACAATCACTACATTACACTAAATTTTAACTGGAAGCTTTGCAAAAATGAAGGTAGAATAGAATAGAATACAATTCGAAAAACTTCACTTGTTAGATGAATCCAAAGCTAAAGAAACTATAAATTCCATTTGTTTTTTATGTACCTTCTCCCTTAATTTTTCCAAATGTGGAATATGGTTCTTTGACCAAAAAGTAAGAAAATCAGAGCGCAGCATTACAGTACAATACAATACAATCGCAGAGATTACCCTAATTTCATATTATGATGCATGCAGTAATCTGGGTGGCATTCGAATAACTCGAAGAACATAAATAACAATTTTATCGGTTCTACTGTATTGGTTCGGGTCGAACAACTGACACAATAGTACCAGTACACCGGACCGCAGATATACAGGCGCGAACCAATACATGCACAAGCATACACATGGAAAATACATGCGAAGATACATAAATACATACGTACATTCATTCACGCAAGACGTAATTTATACATCGGATAAGGTGCATGCTACATATTTGATTTGTGCATGTGCCACCAAAACAAAACGATCTATTTTCATACGTTATGTGACCTTTTTGCCACAACGTAACGTCAAACTCGACCAACAGCGTTTCGCATCTAATGCCACAATGTTGCACATGTCGAAGCCAATTTGTAATATTAGACATTTTAAGATGCGGCTGAGCAAATTTCAGAATGCGACGATGTTGTTATACTTCATTTACTTTCTGTACCGATGTGCCTCTTCCGATGTCTTAGATGCACGCTGATAAAATCGTAGGTAGGGAGAAAACAGCTCATTATACTCTCGACTCTTGTTCATACTTTTATCATACAGTACCTGCCAAAAGTTTTGTTCAATCATTAATAGTAGTGCAAGTCGAAAACAAGCGTTAAAACCTTTAATATGTCTTCAAATATAAATAAACATCTCGTTGATATTTTCAGTAGTAATTGGTACCAATAACAGCACATTTAAGCAATGCAATTGTAGTGGATAAAATGGTCAATTTTTCCGTGCAGTACTGTACGGATTATACGCTCCTCACCGGTTAAGAGTTTGACCGAGAGTTGTCTTTTTTCTTTTCTGGCCTAGTGCTGTTCTTTTCTACTTTGCGCCGGTCAAACTGGAACTCACATCGCTACAGAAAGTAAACGAAGTATAACGAATGCCAGATTTTTGGCAGATTGGCATTTGCAGTGACCCTATCAGCGTCAAAGAATTTCAATTAATAAAGCAAAACTATTTGAGCCCCAAATCGAATATTTTTCTGAAACTATGTAAAATATGAATTCGAGTTATGCAAGCATGCAAGAGCAGTATTGATAACCCTAAATTGTGATGAAACTTTAAATCGAATTCACAAGTAAGTACATCAAACTCATGAAATCTATTTAACTTTATACGTATATCTGCAAATATTCGACAATAAAGCTCCAAAATATATACGTATACGTATAGGTACATGCCGGGGATTGGCAGAATTTACTGACTCTATACCAAAGTAGTAAATGAAGGTTTTCTGTCCAAGAAGCATCTTATTATTTAGTTTATTATGCCGCCTTTGCACATATCCGCACGAATTTCCTTATCGTGCACTTTTCATATTTATATATCGTCAAAAGAGGTGCTAACATTAAATGTAAGATCCATCAGTAAACGGTCAACTTTCGGGGTTTTAAATTTTTACAGAAAACGATTTGACTCAGATGTGTAATATCATGTATACGGTTGCCATTGGTCCAGGTTTCTCCTTGTGTCCGGATTTTAAAATTTCCCGCGCTATCTGCTCGCCGCCGGGCTACAAACCGGGAACATCATTGTTCTATTAAATCATATTAACTAATTTAAAATATTTGCAAATTAGAAGTATTTTAAAGTTGTTTCAATAACTCATAAATTCATCGAATATAGATAATATTTCGTTAAGCCTAGCATATTCGATTCGGTCCAGAACTCATCTCAAATGATAAATAGCGTCTGTTTGCTATCTAGATATAATTATCAACTGCGGAAGAAATATTATTACAAATTGCAAATGACTATGAATATTCTAATTGGTTTGTTACCAGGTATTAAGTGTCTTTTTTTGTATTCTCAGAGATGGTTATCTTTTAAAGATGTTACATAATTTACCCTCTCCGGCTAACAATTTTTGAGTACGGGAGACCGGGAACGGTTGACTAGTTTTTTACTGAATAGTTCATATTTTTTGTGTTTTAATGTATATAGACAAGAAAAGCATGTTAATTGATAGAAAATCTATTAACCTAATAAAAATATGTAATATTTAGTTCTTAGTTTAGTATAATAGTGATGATTTAATGCATTTTACAAAATATTAAATCTTAGTCAATCTACCCCTGGCCCGGGGTAGGTAGACCATATGCCCGGGGTAAGTTGACTCATGTACCAGTAAGAGTCAAATCATGAGAAGGAGCAAATAATTAAACATTTTTTTAATATAATTGAACCTTTTGTTAAAAAATAAACTGGCTAAAGTTTCCTCTTCTAGATTAGTAAAAATTTGTCAATTTTTTATATATTCCACTGTGTCCAGGGTTAATTCTGCTCTCGTCAATTTCGGATTCTGTTCTAATTTTTCTTTTAATTTGGCCACGTAACGATTTAAAAGTCCAATAAAAAGTTAATTTATGTGTTGTTTTCAACTACATATTTCATTGGGGTTGGTTGAATAATTATTCAACCAGCCCCGAAAAAAATTGGTCTACCAACCCCAGACGCCATTTTTAATTTTGATCGCATGGCTAGCCTAAACACTGCCGTTGACTTGAAAAATAAGATATGAAATATGATAAATGTGCCCTCATTAAACGCTAGGACTAATAGAAAAATGATTTACATAAAACGAGTAGGCATCAGATCAAAAAATACAATATATCAAAATATTACTTATGTGATTGAAATATGAAAAACATGTCAGTGTTCGAAAACAACGCACGACCGCGATGTGACGCTTCAGACAACTGAGCGGGACGCGAAATGTAATGCTTGGTTATGATCAGATGACATAGTTCATACACTGTCGAAGAGTTTTCGGTAGTTAGTCTACCTACCCCTATAGTCAACTATCCCCGGTCTCCCCTAGTCTTAGTTATTTTCAATCCCTGGTAAGGGTTTCACAAATTACTAGCCATACAACACAGTTATCGAGACTTTCAATTAGTTCTACAATTAAAAAAGATAATGTAAATTTGTTTTCCGATATATAAATACATACTTTAAATGATACCAACCGTTATAACGTCTTTACTTGAATAATTTTTATCTTCATTATTGGAACTATCTCATTTACTTTTAGGACTCCATATTAGTTTCCAAGAGATCGCTTTAATTCGCTATCATAAAGATTTTTTAGAAGTGCATTTTCTGAAGATGTCAGTAAAAAAGTACGTTATATTTTTATGCTTACACGAAATTAACACTGAATTTACCGTTAAAGTTGGTGCGATGTTAACATCCGATAGATAACTAGGTGATGGGGAGGATTCTTCTTCAGCCATTGCCTTCAATGTGCCCTAATTTCCATTCAATTAACAGCTATTTTGTTTCTTCCATTGAACACTCAAACGAATTAATAACTTTTTGATAGCTACTAAGCACCTTATTTGATAATCCTCGAAATCTCACTTTCATCAGTTAACTGCGTCGGTATTTATGGCCCAGTGCAATGATGGGGTCTTACTTCCGGTTTTTCTCTTTTTTCATAATTTACCTTTTTTTGAGAGTGTTAAAACGTTTAAATAAACTCACTCGTGTATTGTACACTACAGCAAAGAAATTTTTGTTTCGAGCAGTAAACATCTCACTCAAATAAGCAAAAATTAGGTACCTAGGTGTACATTATTTACATAAAATAATTCGAAGTGGTCTATATTCTGTCGAAACTGTCAGACGCGGATCGCGATTTCGATGTTTTTGGATCTCATCAGCGCGTCGCAGGCAGCTCCGACAGAACACAGACCAACTTTTACCTGCTGTCTTAACAGTGCTTTTCAGAAAATACTACAAACGGCACAGTGAACGCCATCAACGTAATCCTAAAATGTAGCATCGTGCTACAGATGGCGTTCACTGTGCCGTTTGTAGTATTTTCTGAAACGCATTATTTACATAGTTTTTATATTTATAGCATTGTTGTTTGCTTTAAGAAATTTAACGTTTGGTAAAAAGAAACTCCAATTCTTACATTCATTTGTTATCAGTCTTTTGAAATTTATAACCCTTGCGTTATTTTTATTTAAGGAGAGAGTAAGCTCGAATTATTTGATGTCAACAGAATCTCGCAGTTATTTCGGTACTTTCCCAATAACGTACAAGAAAACTAGGACGCTATGATTTATTACCAATTTGTTCCCCTCTGATGACGGGCAATTTTTCTTTTTTGAATCCAACAGTTCCAAAAACTCAGATATCGTAATTTTACATACCTGTGTAAGAACTACATACTTTGTGGATTATAAATTTAACTTTATAAGTTTAAAAAGGTCGGTTAAATACTACTATCACTTTAGACGATATAAATACTAAAACAAAATTGATTATGGGAGACTATTATGGTGCTTGAGGATTATTAATAATTTCCAGAATATTTGATCTTAGCAGATAATCTAAAATGCATTGTGCTCTTCATTTTTTTAAATTTGATAATCATCTAAGAATCCGTAGCACTTCCAGATATTCTCCTATTCAATTATTAAAGATACAGGCTGTCGAGGTTGCCAAACCGGATAGGAACCCTCGCTAAACACTGTAGACTAGTATCCTATAAGATTTTAAATATCTATATTAACATCTGTATCATACGACATAACATTATCACACCAGTTAATAACACTTAGAGCCTCGTTTATGAGATTACAATCAGCTTTAAAAAATACGCTGCAAACAGAAAACCACATATTCACTATTAGGAAGTTGAAAATAGACTCGATCATAGTGCCTACATGGAGGTAACAGATGAACTGGTGGCTGAGATAGAATAAGATACAAAGAAGAGATAAAAGCATAAAACTAATACAAACCCAAGAAAGATGGGTGTTGTAGATGCCCGAAGGATTGAATCTAATGTCATCCCATAATCCACTAATCTCTCTAATAGTAAATGTATTTCAAACCTATGAAGGATCGCAAAATACATGACGGTAGGACGTTATTTCACTCATATTATACATTTCAAAAGCACTGATGACTGTTATATAATATTAACATTGCAGTTTGCGATGCCATCAGGGATTGAGCTCCAGCTAAACTATAAACATTGATGGTTCATATTTTTAAGAAGTAAAAAATGTAGATATCAATAAAAGGACGGAGTTTACTCACTGGGGAACCCAAGTTCATGGCCCATGAGATTCAAGATTGTTAGACCTCGACTGCAGAGCCCTTGTTGGGTGGTATATAAAATGATACTAATAACTTAGTAGATAACCAATATATTCCTAAAAGGAGGTTGAAGAAGGCCTTCCACCTTACCCTCCTGCGTAGTCCGGAGGGACTGCCCGCCCACCAGCATTAATAGCTGTTAAGAATGAAACACCCAAAGAATTTTTTTTACTTGGTAGAGCCAGTATGCACAAGAATTCATTCTCTGGCACACACGTTGTTTATTATTAATAACAATAATTTATTTCAAATTCAAGCTCTGTCTAATTGGTTAGTTTTCAATAAGTACGAATGCTCAATATTTTTCCCCTTTCCTATAAGATTCTGATTCGAAAACGCTGTTAAATACTGACAGCTTGCCAACTGTAATAAGTAAGAAAAAGCCGCCTCGAAAATTATCATTTTCAACGGTGATTGATACGTACCAATTCAAGCATAATCAATAATTCCCTCAGAATGGAAAACCATTTATATTTTATCATCCCTTCTAGTCGTCGCTAACTAAATTTGGTCGTTATAAAATAAGTGTTTCTTCTCTGCGTTTAATTTCCTGCTTTGTTGTGTTGCTACAGGTTCTTTCGTTCGTTTACGCAGTTGATTGAAAAAAGAGATGCCAAACTAAGTAGCAGCTGATCATAATTTATTAAAATTACTTTAAAAGTCGTACAAACAATGCTAGAATAGCTCGCCAGTAATTAAATAAATCTACCTACGTATATACATATATGTGTTTATAAGAGATTGTCTCCTTTATAAATAAAAAAAAAATTTTGAACTGATGCAGTTCTGATTTTGGTCTAAAAATCGTCGTGTGTTATATACTAAATTATTGTAGTGGGGATCTAAAAAAAATGACACTAATAGCTACTAAACATTTAAAAGTGGACAAAAATTTATATCTATTTGATCATTAATAACTAATCCTAATCTATTTAATTTAATGATCTCTAGACTTTCTAATAGGTTTAATTTAAGTTCTTTATTTTCAAGATGTAAAATTTTGTAATTGTCGTCAAAACTGTGATTATTATCTTCCAAATGAAGTAGATAAGTCGAGTTTGAGTTGTTGTTATAAAAGCTTTTTTTGTGTTNTTTAATTTAATGATCTCTAGACTTTCTAATAGGTTTAATTTAAGTTCTTTATTTTCAAGATGTAAAATTTTGTAATTGTCGTCAAAACTGTGATTATTATCTTCCAAATGAAGTAGATAAGTCGAGTTTGAGTTGTTGTTATAAAAGCTTTTTTTGTGTTCTTTAATGCGTTCTTTAAAACTTCTACCTGTTTATCCTATATATGATTTGTCGCAAGTACCACAATTAAGTTTATTCACCCCTGAATTGTTGTCTTTGTTGTTTTTTTTTTATATATTTTCCTAGCTTATTGTTTGTTTTGAATGAAATCGTTGAGTTAGTAAATTTCCCATTTTTATTGAAAAATTACTTAGGTAAGTAAGTAAGTAATTATCGAATAGATATAAATTTTTCTCCAGTTTTAAATGTTTAGTAGCTTTTAGTGTAATTTTTACTTTAGACCCCCACTATAATAATTTAGTATATAAGGGTTTTGTAATTAAGTTTAAGAATTGTTAAATGTTACGGTAATCTATTAGGAATGCATCAATTTCAGTAGTACCTACTAATTGGGACACCGTAGTTATTTTGCCCACCGTAGCAATTAGTTCGATTAATTTCAAAAGCAAAATCATGAGATTATTGTATTAGCTAAATCTATTCTCGTCGTTCTGAAGCTGACATAACCTGCGTACAATATGAGGTAGATGTTTGGAATTGAAAATCTGATCGTGAGCCAATATAGGCAGCTGGAAATGATATCAAATTGCGTATATCGAAATTCTAGTTATAATTAGTAAGTAATGAATTATGTTATCGAGCAGGTTTATCATATGGAATATGTTGCCGATAGGTATCTGATTGTGAATTCCTATATTCATTTTCGATTGCGTCCTCGACAAATTGACGGTGAATCTTATTTTTGATTCAATTTTACCTTTAGAAATAGAATTCATGCATTTGATCGCGAGAAAATCAGGTTTATCGTATTTTGTATATTTCTTGTTTACTTGTTGCAAGCAAAAAAATGGTCGTGAGTTTTCGCATGTAGATTACGATGATTGGATTTCATTTCCATATAGATACATAGAAATTTTTGTTCAATCAGATCTCGAAGGTTTGCAACCTTTTTGCTTCAGAATAGAAAAAAATGTATATAGGTATAACATCGATTTTATTAACCGCTATGAAACAAAAATCCCAGTGGTATTTTGAATTGTTCATGTAATGCATTTTGTTTTGAGTTTTTGGTCCGTCTCGGCATTTCCTATTTTTCATTAGTAAACAATTAAACCTTGTCTCGATTGTTCCTTTGAAAAGGGAACAAAGTCTGCTGTTAATCTAAAGGAATTTCCACTTTGTCTTATTGTTCTTTCATTGGTAAATAAAGGAAATGGGATTGAATAATTACATTAAAGTAGAGCTCTTTGGATCTACAATTTTTTTTACCACATTGAAAGAAATCTTAAAATCCTTTCCGAGGATATTAAAGACCCGACTGCTTTTTCTAAATCTGTCCGTTTTCTACTCCTTTCGTTCTCTTTTGTACTTATATCATCGTTGCAGATTCGTCGGATAGAACTTGAAATTAGATTTACTTCAATACTGCTGCCTTAGTCACTTATTTTACTTAATCAAACGAATTAACCACATAATATAATTATCCACTTTGCTGAATAAGGTTCGAAATTGTTATTGTTGTGTTCATTATTTCTGCAAGAAAGAGCAAACCGTTCTTCTATAAAGATAATTACTTACCAACTTGAATGCAAATTAAAACTGTTTCTGAGTTTAATTGTATTTTTTAAAACTAAAACGGATTTTCTAACGCTGCGCTTGAGTTCTTTTGCAATCCACAAAACTGCTACAAAATTTCCGAATTGACTTTAATACGTAGTCAGATACACGTAAGCATTTAAATTATTTTTATAAAACGTATATATAATATTGTACCTACATATTTAATTATGTCAATTGAAACAATTGTATAATTGTAATAGATTTATGCTTTGCATGCTCTCGAATAGCGTTTTGCTTTGTTCGCCGTAATTAAGTGTCAAAAGCGGAAGTTTGTCAATTTTAAACACATCAATAATTGCAATGCGCAAAGGATATTAGATTACAATACCTTCGGGAATTCGGAATATCGCTCTGCTTTTCCTGCTTTGATTTCAAGTTTCAAAAACCCTTTGCCGTCATTATCAGAGACACCGAAAGATTCTCAAAGCTCTTTAAGGCTTTAAGTGCTTCTCAGTTTGATGAATCACTCTTACCGTTTTTATTGCCGTTTTCTTAAGACCCCTGTCTCATCACTAAACGATAAACTATCAGCAACGAAAAATCACTATAAAGCTTTTGTTTTTATTATTTTACGATTGAAGTATTTATTAAAATGAACAAACATATAGTCCTTCATATTTTACAAGACTAAAATTATAATATTAGCAGTTTTGCTGTTGTTCTTGGTCTCACGCTCTTAGACATGACCTTGGTCGTACTTATATTGCAAGATCACAATCAAGACGGTAACAGTATTAATGGTGTTCTACGTTACGTACTCTTAGTGTTGATCTTAACCTTGGTCTTTGACATTAAGAAGACTAAAATAAAGATCTTAGCAGTATTGGTGTTGTCCTTGGTCTCGCGCTCGTAGTCTCGTTCTTAGCCTCCTTCTTTCATATTTTACAAAACTAAAATTATAATATTAGCAGTTTTGCTGTTGTTCTTGGCCTCACGCTCTTACACAAGGTCTTGGTAATACTTATATTACAAGATTAGAATCAAGACTTACTGTTGGCACTCAATTGACTTTTCAAAACGTTGAAAGGAATTTATAAGTAGCGTGTTTTCGTCTCATTAAAATTTCTATACTAAGGCTATGAATCACCTTAGTGTACTGTAAATATTAGTAGACGTGAACAGGACGTATGGCGCCCATTTGACTGATAGTGTCGTCTTTTATGTGCATGAATATTTTTGGCGACAAATTTCTCACAAATCGCAAACACAGTTCTAACAGTCGAACTTATTATTGACTTCAACAAAGGCAAACAGATTTTGATTTAGTACGAACGACACTAAAAAGCTTAATGGTTAATTTCAACTTTTTATATATGTACTCATCTTTACAATAACCGAAAAGTTTTCAAACTGATTCGTACTGAATCCGGAACAATTTCCGGGTAGAAAGTTTGTACAGGTAATTGTTATAAAGTATGTAGGTAGTTTTAATTAAATTATAATATTAAACAAATGAAACTGATACCCACATTAAGAGGTTTTGTGGGTAGGTACTATTTTAGTTGTTATTCGTGTGGTAACGAATCCAGATAATTTTCATTCAAAGTTTGAGATTTAATTTGAACAGAAATCGGAATTCCACGTGAGAAACGGTGTCTAATAAAATGAAGTAAGTAAACTTACCAGAAGTTGAATTACTCCAGTAAACCGCGTTTATATACCCAGTTAGTTGCCATAATTATCAGATCTTGTCGTATTATTACACGTCAAGTTTTGTAAATACACACTAAGTGGATTACATAAATTCTCCGAATTATAAGGTTAATTATGAATTTTTTAAACCTTCCTGAAGTTATACCTAATCCAAAAATTAAAAGCTGATGATTTATAATGACTATCGAATATGTTCAAATTATTCGACTAGTATTTGAAAATAATTGAAAATCGTTCACTTCACAGCCGCTCTAAAAACAAGTCGACAGCATCTGGTTGTATTCATTATTTCTGTTGATCTGACGGATTAAAAACGCCTGTATTTCGGCAGAATGTCACGTTCAAGGGGACAATTTAATAATTTATTGCGATGCTGGTCTGTTTTCAATCACTAATAATCCAACCTGTCAAAGCATTTTTGTATCTATGTACCTGTAATTAATGACAGCTGCAAAAATTTTTTTGCAGCTGAGCACCTACTGATTTAAACTTTAGCATCTGCTCTCTCTCCTGCCTTTCAGATCTGTCAAATTACTTAGCTTCCTAAATTTTCTCATTTTTGAGCTTGTAGGTATTTCTTCTGCCACACTGAAAGTAAAACATTAAAATCAGAGACCAAAAGTTTATGCAGTTTTGATCCGTTAGCTGGCGGACTCGGTGCCTTTTTTAGGACCCGGTGATTTTTTTAGGACCCGGCCGAACAAAAATATGCTCATCAAATTCCGAGGATCCGGACGAAAATGCGGATTTTAAAAAATTAAAATTTGCGAATCTAGACGAGGATGTAGACATTAAAATTCCTGCAGATCTTCCGCAGTTGCGGATGCGGATATCCGTTACAAATCTACAGTGACATCGCTACTGCCTGGTATTCACGATTACTATACAATTGTTTGTTTAAAAGTTAAAGTCCATTTTGTCAATCATAACATTATTGTTAAGACAGAGTATTGTTTTTATTCATACATATGTTTTGCATTTTTGTTTATCTCCACCCGAAATTATTCTTTTGCTCATAATTTCTAGTTAGCATAATCTAACTCCAAACGTATTCTTTACTTTAACGTAAAATATTTCCTATTTCCTGCTACTTCCGACGATACCGGAAGTTAACGTCAATTTCCTCATTCTGAATCGAATGATATATTTTTTACGGTTTCGCTCAATTTCAGGCGTTGATACTATTCTCCAAATATATCCTGTATTTATGTACATAAATATATTATTTCTGTATTTTATTCTTAAAAATTATATGTAATATGTATTACTGGTAGGTACTAAGAATGCAAAGAAACAAATAGAAAATCTGTTTGCAAATATTTTTTTTTGTTCGAATGTCTTTACAAAAGTGTACAGTAATCCACAATCTCATAGTTATTTGAATATAAACCAAATACAAATAACCTCATCAGAATAAATTTGTGCCATCGGTTTTATGTATGAGTAGGCTCGTTCAGAAAATTACTTCTTCAAAAATTACACATTCAGGAAATCCCCGTATAATGAGATACACGAATTGATAGTCTATACACTTGAGGAGATTCATCCCCGTTTTGTTTGGTTAAAATTTCCCCTTTTTGACGATAATGACTCCCCAACATTTCCTTCTCGTGCGATATCATTTGAATAAGAAAAATTACATCAATTTAAACCGCCTAAATTACTTATTGTCGGAGGCATAAATTTCATTCCTTACGACCATAAAGCTTTTCTTTTGTAGATGTATTAGTGAGCCTAAGGCCTAGACCGCACTGCGATTTTTCAGTCGCCGCGACTGAAAAGTTGCGGTTGCGGGAAGTAACACCGATGCGCGCATTTCCGACCAAATAATCGCAGCTTTTAGTCGTTTGCAATATGAGCGCCACGGAAACAATATGTAAATGCTAATAATACGAAAAGGAAGCGGAAGAAACAATATTGGTTTCATCCTATCATAAAAAAAAAAACAAAATTTCAAACATCGTTTAAGAAAACAAGAATGCCTGGATGAGATGATTATTGTGTTTGGTTAAAAATACCATCCTTGAGAACTATAGCAGAACGCTGATATCTTTAATTCAAGCGAGGTAAATTTGGACTGAAAGATGATCCTCGACTATGTAGACCGTAGACCCTTAGAAGTAACCGTGCCAGAAACGGTAGCCCGTGTAAAGATGCATCTACTGGTGCAAATTAGTATTAAACAAATTTGCCAATGGCAAATCTAAAGATGTAGTTTTCTTGGATATGTCATTACGACGTAGTACCTACTTAATCATAAAGCATGATATGGGTATTTGATAATGAGGAGTAACGAACTCGAACCTCGAAATGCTCGCTGGACAGAAGACTGTTACAATTTCATGGTACACTTCTGTATGGCTCGGTTGTTTAAGTAATTGTCGAACCACAAATCAAACTGAGACTCAGTTCCTGGTTCCTCACAGGACTATTTGACTGTAGCGGGCATTAAAAAATTGGATCATCCTCCCTACACCCCTGACCTTGCCCCCTGTGACTTCGACTTATTTCCCTGCATCAAAACTCGCATGGAAGGTCTATTTTTCATTCATGCTCCGAAGATGAAAGAAGCAAACGTATACTTCCTATTTGTTTATAAATGTTTGAATAATACAGAAACTTTTTATCTCCGGCTGCCAAGCTCGTTATTAAAGTGGTAACGAACACGTATTTTGTAATTACCTTGATATCGATATTGGACAATTATTATCGTTGGATAACGTGTGGTTCGAAATCAGGACTGAAACTAATGAAACTTGTTTCGTCGTGCATTAGATAAATTGGTTGAAGAGGTGATTTTGGATTCATGTTAGAGTACAAGCATATGGTGGCATGTCCTATAGTGCGAACGTGCCTAGGCATCTATAAATATACTTTAGGTATTTGCGGTAGATACGAACTAAATTGATGCATGGGTTGGCTTATAAAAGAACTTTTGGAGCTTAATTAAATTATGCATGCTACATTGACCAACAACTGTCTAACTGTAATAAGCGGACCATTGTTTACATTTAGCTGTATCATGTGCAGAAAATATAGAAAGATAAGGTAACTGGTAGCGGTTGATACATAAAAACATAGAAAATAGAAAGCCATTTGTGGTCTGTTAATTATCATAGGTACACGGGGTGTTTCTGAAATAAACTTACAGGAAATGATAGGGCACTTCAAAACAAGAAAATTAAGTAGATGTTGGTGGTCCAAAAGTCCACCGTTTTTAAGAAAAACGTATTTGTAAGTACTTGCAAGGGTGGCCCTGGTTGGATCACGCAGAGAAAAACGACATTGCTACGTCGTATTCAATCAGCTGTTACGTAGCAGCCTGTTATATTATCATTTTAGTAGTGTATTTTGTTGAAACCATATTGTTGTACATACATTTATCTATATTTATGTTTTGTAATTGTTGGTTTTTATGTTTATAAAACGATTCGTTATTTAAGCATTATATTAAATGCCGTGGATAAATTTTATCGTTGTCTTTGGTATTGTAAGTGTTGAGGCGGAGGTTCATTAGACTGCATTTCCTTAATTTGCAACAACAAGGTTCGTGTTACTTTGATTGTAATGAGATTTACTTGTCCGTTATCATACGGTGATTGAAAAGTTTCGTGACTAAATTGCAATCTAACTTTTAAAGAGCGCAATTAAGATTCCCGCCCTTCAATTCGAAACAACGGAACGCAAAGCGAAATTCAATACCGTTCATCATTATAAATTTTTTCTCTTAATAAAATCCGCACTTACAGTCAAAACTTTTAACTACTAACACAATATCTACAGTAGATATAAGAAAATGAAAATTCATTTATGTATTTACATTTTACTGAAAATATCCCAAAATAACAGAAAATAGCCCAATGTTGAAATTTAATCCGCAACTACAAGACCAATTTATAAGACCCTTTCTAAATGAAATTTCATCTAGACAAGCCTTAGCCTAACTTAAACCCTTAGGACGGACCACTTTAACCCTTAACATTTTTCAATTCTTATTTACTGTTTCTGTTTTTTTCACTTTTTATCGTAACCTTTTACAATCTTCACATCTTGAATTTGTTTTTACAATTCTTTATTAAGTAATTATTCGCTTTTGATTCGCATAGCGTTGTCCTTGTCATTATTTCTAATTTCTTAAACAGATTTTCTCTGACACTCCATTTTTATGTATTTGGCAGAATGTTGGCTATTAAAAAAATAAATGAGGTAAATAAACAGAATTATATATAGCAAAAATAGGCATAGAAGAACAAGATCAAGACGTGACGTTCATGGTTTTAAGTTGAAGAATTGGAATAATTTTATTTAGAAGTGAATTGTCGTAAAGAGGTATTTCTATCGCGGAGCATTAAAGATAAAGTTTTTATTGATCGTGGTATAGTGGCATGGCATCATCCATTTTTGGATATAAAAGGCAGTAGTGTAGACGACTATCTACGGTATCTAGTTCGATCATTTAACGTTTTCTTGAAGAACATGCCCTGGGAAATGCGCATGTTTGTGTGCGAGATCGAGTGTCAGACATTTCCTTCACCTTGCATGTTTGAATCGTTCATTTGTTATGATAGTATCATGTATCAAGTTGTAATGAAGTTGCGCTTCGAAGCTGGTTCTTCGTACGAAAAGTACGAGAAGAACCGGAGCGTTATCTGCCTCCCGTTGATTCAAGATAAAGTAGACAAATTATACCGAGATCTGCAACATTGCAGGCAGCAATATAATTTATCACATTGAAAGGGTTAAGACGACAATTAATTTAACGTCACTATTAAATACCAATACAAACTCTAAATACATCATAGACTCAATTATAAATCCGACGAACTCTGTCAATTATCTATCCATGTCTCTATTAGATCACCAACGCTAATACCTAAACTTCAAAATGATATTAAATGTATCGTAGGTAGTAATTTAAGATTTTAAAAGTAATAAAATAGCTAACAAGTGTAGAAACCTCAAAAATATAGATAATAGATTGACTTTTAAAGTCCGTTGATATCTTTACAACTTTTTATAGCAACCGCACAGCAGGAGAACTATTGAGCATTAGATGAGTGGCTGAAGATCGCCAGGGCCGGATTAACGTATAAATTGAAATTATGTATTTCCTACAGATATTGAAATTAAAATTTTAACAAATAAAATACAAAAAGTGGAGAAATATCTTTACAGTTAACAGTTTTTCATGGTACCTATTTAAAATCATCTTTTACTAAATATTTCGTTACAGACCAAATAAAATATTTTCGTTCCCTAATAAAAAAAGTAAATATTTATTATCGTATGACAAACAATATTTACTATTGCAATTACTTCTATCCCTTCTTAAAAAAGAAAATATCAACGGACTTTAAAAGTTAGTCTACTATATCTTTGAGGTTTCTGTACAGTTTTCCATCCTTCTCTGTATAATTATAGTTAAAGTTTTTCACGAATGAAAAGATAAACTAATTGTTCTAAAACTACCTTCGCCTTTCTGTTTTGGTATGATTACAACCTTATTTTTTCCTATCTCCTATTCCTTATTGAATTTCTATAGTAGCTACCCTTTATACTTCTACTTATTGTACTACTTCGTGGACGGTGGTATGATAAAAAAGCCTGAATAGAGAAGGTTAGAAATGAGGGAATCTTAATATTAGTAGGAGAATAAAGGGTGCTATGAAGGTCATTTGAAATAGGCGAGATAGGTTGGTAGGACACCTTTTCGGACATACTAGAAAGAAAAAAGAGTAATTAAAACGGCCTGAGTTTGAGCTGGATTAAATAATTGTTCTCAAATAGTTAAAAATGCTAGTTCTATAGGGTTGTTCGGAAAGTCATTTCGTTTTNCTGCTACAAAATTTCCGAATTGACTTTAATACGTAGTCAGATACACGTAAGCATTTAAATTATTTTTATAAAACGTATATATAATATTGTACCTACATATTTAATTATGTCAATTGAAACAATTGTATAATTGTAATAGATTTATGCTTTGCATGCTCTCGAATAGCGTTTTGCTTTGTTCGCCGTAATTAAGTGTCAAAAGCGGAAGTTTGTCAATTTTAAACACATCAATAATTGCAATGCGCAAAGGATATTAGATTACAATACCTTCGGGAATTCGGAATATCGCTCTGCTTTTCCTGCTTTGATTTCAAGTTTCAAAAACCCTTTGCCGTCATTATCAGAGACACCGAAAGATTCTCAAAGCTCTTTAAGGCTTTAAGTGCTTCTCAGTTTGATGAATCACTCTTACCGTTTTTATTGCCGTTTTCTTAAGACCCCTGTCTCATCACTAAACGATAAACTATCAGCAACGAAAAATCACTATAAAGCTTTTGTTTTTATTATTTTACGATTGAAGTATTTATTAAAATGAACAAACATATAGTCCTTCATATTTTACAAGACTAAAATTATAATATTAGCAGTTTTGCTGTTGTTCTTGGTCTCACGCTCTTAGACATGACCTTGGTCATACTTATATTGCAAGATTAGAATCAAGACGGTAGCAGCATTAATGTTGTTCTACGTTACGTGCTCTTACTATTGATCTTAACCTTGGTCTCTGACATTTAGAAGACTAAAATAAAGATCTTAGCAGTATTGGTGTTGTCCTTGGTCTCGCGCTCGTAGTCTCGTTCTTAGCCTCCTTCTTTCATATTTTACAAAACTAAAATTATAATATTAGCAGTTTTGATGTTGTTCTTGGCCTCACGCTCTTACACAAGGTCTTGGTAATACTTATATTACAAGATTAGAATCAAGACTTACTGTTGGCACTCAATTGACTTTTCAAAACGTTGAAAGGAATTTATAAGTAGCGTGTTTTCGTCTCATTAAAATTTCTATACTAAGGCTATGAATCACCTTAGTGTACTGTAAATATTAGTAGACGTGAACAGGACGTATGGCGCCCATTTGACTGATAGTGTCGTCTTTTATGTGCATGAATATTTTTGGCGACAAATTTCTCACAAATCGCAAACACAGTTCTAACAGTCGAACTTATTATTGACTTCAACAAAGGCAAACAGATTTTGATTTAGTACGAACGACACTAAAAAGCTTAATGGTTAATTTCAACTTTTTATATATGTACTCATCTTTACAATAACCGAAAAGTTTTCAAACTGATTCGTACTGAATCCGGAACAATTTCCGGGTAGAAAGTTTGTACAGGTAATTGTTATAAAGTATGTAGGTAGTTTTAATTAAATTATAATATTAAACAAATGAAACTGATACCCACATTAAGAGGTTTTGTGGGTAGGTACTATTTTAGTTGTTATTCGTGTGGTAACGAATCCAGATAATTTTCATTCAAAGTTTGAGATTTAATTTGAACAGAAATCGGAATTCCACGTGAGAAACGGTGTCTAATAAAATGAAGTAAGTAAACTTACCAGAAGTTGAATTACTCCAGTAAACCGCGTTTATATACCCAGTTAGTTGCCATAATTATCAGATCTTGTCGTATTATTACACGTCAAGTTTTGTAAATACACACTAAGTGGATTACATAAATTCTCCGAATTATAAGGTTAATTATGAATTTTTTAAACCTTCCTGAAGTTATACCTAATCCAAAAATTAAAAGCTGATGATTTATAATGACTATCGAATATGTTCAAATTATTCGACTAGTATTTGAAAATAATTGAAAATCGTTCACTTCACAGCCGCTCTAAAAACAAGTCGACAGCATCTGGTTGTATTCATTATTTCTGTTGATCTGACGGATTAAAAACGCCTGTATTTCGGCAGAATGTCACGTTCAAGGGGACAATTTAATAATTTATTGCGATGCTGGTCTGTTTTCAATCACTAATAATCCAACCTGTCAAAGCATTTTTGTATCTATGTACCTGTAATTAATGACAGCTGCAAAAATTTTTTTGCAGCTGAGCACCTACTGATTTAAACTTTAGCATCTGCTCTCTCTCCTGCCTTTCAGATCTGTCAAATTACTTAGCTTCCTAAATTTTCTCATTTTTGAGCTTGTAGGTATTTCTTCTGCCACACTGAAAGTAAAACATTAAAATCAGAGACCAAAAGTTTATGCAGTTTTGATCCGTTAGCTGGCGGACTCGGTGCCTTTTTTAGGACCCGGTGATTTTTTTAGGACCCGGCCGAACAAAAATATGCTCATCAAATTCCGAGGATCCGGACGAAAATGCGGATTTTAAAAAATTAAAATTTGCGAATCTAGACGAGGATGTAGACATTAAAATTCCTGCAGATCTTCCGCAGTTGCGGATGCGGATATCCGTTACAAATCTACAGTGACATCGCTACTGCCTGGTATTCACGATTACTATACAATTGTTTGTTTAAAAGTTAAAGTCCATTTTGTCAATCATAACATTATTGTTAAGACAGAGTATTGTTTTTATTCATACATATGTTTTGCATTTTTGTTTATCTCCACCCGAAATTATTCTTTTGCTCATAATTTCTAGTTAGCATAATCTAACTCCAAACGTATTCTTTACTTTAACGTAAAATATTTCCTATTTCCTGCTACTTCCGACGATACCGGAAGTTAACGTCAATTTCCTCATTCTGAATCGAATGATATATTTTTTACGGTTTCGCTCAATTTCAGGCGTTGATACTATTCTCCAAATATATCCTGTATTTATGTACATAAATATATTATTTCTGTATTTTATTCTTAAAAATTATATGTAATATGTATTACTGGTAGGTACTAAGAATGCAAAGAAACAAATAGAAAATCTGTTTGCAAATATTTTTTTTTGTTCGAATGTCTTTACAAAAGTGTACAGTAATCCACAATCTCATAGTTATTTGAATATAAACCAAATACAAATAACCTCATCAGAATAAATTTGTGCCATCGGTTTTATGTATGAGTAGGCTCGTTCAGAAAATTACTTCTTCAAAAATTACACATTCAGGAAATCCCCGTATAATGAGATACACGAATTGATAGTCTATACACTTGAGGAGATTCATCCCCGTTTTGTTTGGTTAAAATTTCCCCTTTTTGACGATAATGACTCCCCAACATTTCCTTCTCGTGCGATATCATTTGAATAAGAAAAATTACATCAATTTAAACCGCCTAAATTACTTATTGTCGGAGGCATAAATTTCATTCCTTACGACCATAAAGCTTTTCTTTTGTAGATGTATTAGTGAGCCTAAGGCCTAGACCGCACTGCGATTTTTCAGTCGCCGCGACTGAAAAGTTGCGGTTGCGGGAAGTAACACCGATGCGCGCATTTCCGACCAAATAATCGCAGCTTTTAGTCGTTTGCAATATGAGCGCCACGGAAACAATATGTAAATGCTAATAATACGAAAAGGAAGCGGAAGAAACAATATTGGTTTCATCCTATCATAAAAAAAAAAACAAAATTTCAAACATCGTTTAAGAAAACAAGAATGCCTGGATGAGATGATTATTGTGTTTGGTTAAAAATACCATCCTTGAGAACTATAGCAGAACGCTGATATCTTTAATTCAAGCGAGGTAAATTTGGACTGAAAGATGATCCTCGACTATGTAGACCGTAGACCCTTAGAAGTAACCGTGCCAGAAACGGTAGCCCGTGTAAAGATGCATCTACTGGTGCAAATTAGTATTAAACAAATTTGCCAATGGCAAATCTAAAGATGTAGTTTTCTTGGATATGTCATTACGACGTAGTACCTACTTAATCATAAAGCATGATATGGGTATTTGATAATGAGGAGTAACGAACTCGAACCTCGAAATGCTCGCTGGACAGAAGACTGTTACAATTTCATGGTACACTTCTGTATGGCTCGGTTGTTTAAGTAATTGTCGAACCACAAATCAAACTGAGACTCAGTTCCTGGTTCCTCACAGGACTATTTGACTGTAGCGGGCATTAAAAAATTGGATCATCCTCCCTACACCCCTGACCTTGCCCCCTGTGACTTCGACTTATTTCCCTGCATCAAAACTCGCATGGAAGGTCTATTTTTCATTCATGCTCCGAAGATGAAAGAAGCAAACGTATACTTCCTATTTGTTTATAAATGTTTGAATAATACAGAAACTTTTTATCTCCGGCTGCCAAGCTCGTTATTAAAGTGGTAACGAACACGTATTTTGTAATTACCTTGATATCGATATTGGACAATTATTATCGTTGGATAACGTGTGGTTCGAAATCAGGACTGAAACTAATGAAACTTGTTTCGTCGTGCATTAGATAAATTGGTTGAAGAGGTGATTTTGGATTCATGTTAGAGTACAAGCATATGGTGGCATGTCCTATAGTGCGAACGTGCCTAGGCATCTATAAATATACTTTAGGTATTTGCGGTAGATACGAACTAAATTGATGCATGGGTTGGCTTATAAAAGAACTTTTGGAGCTTAATTAAATTATGCATGCTACATTGACCAACAACTGTCTAACTGTAATAAGCGGACCATTGTTTACATTTAGCTGTATCATGTGCAGAAAATATAGAAAGATAAGGTAACTGGTAGCGGTTGATACATAAAAACATAGAAAATAGAAAGCCATTTGTGGTCTGTTANGAATTAATTGGAATTTTTCACACACAAGCCTTGCTATATGAGCTCTCAAAGCATATAAAAATTATACGACTTAAATGTGAAGTTGGGTGCAAAAGAATACAATTAAATCCTCTGTCGGGAAAAAACGAAATGACTTTCCGAATAACCCTATAGTTTCAGGCTATGATGATGATGATGATAATGTTTTATGTACTTGACTTCCTCACATAATTTTCCTAAGGGAACCCTAGAAAACAGTCACTTCTCATATCTTAATTTTATCTTTGTTTGAGAATATCTTGTTTGAAATGTAATGTGATTTAACATGAGGGTGGTTCTGATATAAATTAGGTAATGGTATTCATATATACGGGTCGTAAGTACTTTCGGATAGGTCTGACAATTAGTTTATAAATCAATGGGGCCTTTATGGGTGCTTTGCAACTTCGCTATGAATCATCCACTAATTGCTCTGAACACATAAGCGTCCCATTACTCCGCCCCCTTCATACTGCAGTATTAGCATGTCGTGACATATCACTTCTTGTTAACATGCTTTTGCATTCATAACACACTCAAAGTATAGTAGAAGTATGTCGATAGTTAAGATTCATTGCTATTACAAAGAGATACATCTCGAGAATTTTTAAAATCAAAAAACAGAGTTGTTGAATATTGATCAGGGAATGAGACACCGGTGTAGGTATTGATTTATTCTTTATTGAACAAACTGCAACTAATTCGTACACAACGTAATTTTATGTCTGTCTTAAGACTACGTTATGTATTAAACTCTGATTTGTTTGAAACGAGTTGTCCGTTCTTGAGAAACTTGTTTTTTATGGATCATAGCGTGCATCGTCTGCTTTAGAACGAGTGAAGACACATACAAGACTCGTCTTGGTGGCCCAGGGCGTTCTACAAAAGTATTGGTCTTGTCCGCTAACACTCTTCCCAACTCGGTTTTCTTAAGAACCCCGGAAAATTCACCAACCATGATATCTGACATTTAATAAACACCGTATTATCTCTAGAACAATAGCATAAAATACAATTAATTTTTCAATCTAAATATGTAAATACAAGTTACCTCAAACACCTGCTGATTAGTATTGAGTGACAGCGAAAACGTTCTCTATTTTATAGCGACAAACTCATTGTTTAAATGTTTTAAACAATTATTTATTAGCAGTGGATATTTTGTTTACATTACCTATTAATGTTAAAACTATTCGCTTCGTAACAAACAATTTGTACGTTAGGTATTTTCGTAATCATTCTGATAATTTAAACGTTTAAACCTTTCATTTGATATAATAGCTACCCGTAGCATACAAAAGTAGAAACAACTTTATCGGAGTTGACAACGAATTAAACTTTTTATTTTTTAAAAACTAAATAGAGATGATCCTCTTTCAAAATAACCTATTAATTACTAAACACTAATGGCAAATTATAAAGGCATTACATATTATATGTCGTATCTGTATTTATGTAAAATAGGGTTGTTCCAAAAGTAGTCATCTGATGTTTCAAATTCTCGCAGCTTTGGGCCATTCAAAACTCAGTTGCATTGTGTAGTATAACTCGACATTCAGATGACGTCAAATTTTAATTTCTATAATTAAAGCTACCGACCCGGGCTTTGCATCTCCTTACTAAAACGCATATCTTCTGCAACCATTCATGCATGTACAATTTACTAAGCTACACAGCGTTGCTTATTTTTTTTTATTATAATTTTATTTCGGAGGCTAAAGGTTTCGTTGCTCGAGTAACAACATATCATAAATTGAGATCCCTATCGAGATTTTGTTAGGATATTCAAGAGGAATATCTTTTAAAGTTTCAGGAGTAATCCAAATTTTGTCAAATTATTAGATTTCATACAATAGAAGTTGAAGTTCAAACATAATATGGAATGTGGAAGAGTTTTGAGAAAATAACGTAATGTGTAAATTTAACTGTGTAAATTTAACTTTAATTCAACCAAAGGCTGTTAGCCCAGGATAATGATGATGATGTTTCTAGATTTTTTGAACAAAACCAAAATGTACTTAACTTCCTGTCTTAATTTTTCTAGAAACATTTTTGATTTGCTCTTAGTTTGAATGATATAGAAAGAAAAACAGCTTTGACAGTCGGATACGCCAGTAATGCTAAATGAGGGTTCCGTTTTTCATTTGCAAATGAAAAAGTTCAGTATGAGAACCCTAAAAAAGATGCACTTCCTTTATTTTTACCTTTGTCATGGGGGTAGTTTTGATGTAAATTAGGTAATGGTATTTTATACAGGGTGTAACAGAAACAAGTGCTGAGCTTGCAGGAGGTGATAAAGCACTATAAAACATGACAAGTAAGTGAATGTTTGTATGTCAAAATATTAACCGTTTTCCAGAAAAACGTAGTAAAATCAGTTCCGGCTCTAGTTCATAAATACTGCTCCCAACGCTGCACTCAATATCCTAGTGATTACTAGCACCAGCGTAGATTTGTTTTGTAATTTTTGGCTCATGTACTGTTAGATTAGATTAAGGGTAATTCAGGGTATTTAACCTCTGTTTGGCTGAAGGTATGTGTACGTCTAATTAAAGGATGGAACTATCGGAACATTTTATTAAAAATCAGCAAATATTTGACGTATTGAGCATGTTGAAATGTCAATATTAGATCATCGTAGGGTCATACAGAGGATGTAGTAGCAGGTAGCTGCAACAAACTTCAATTCTCATCCTCATGAAACTTATACATTAATATGCAATATATGTATAGTGGGCATATAAAGTAGAGGATAGCGCAGGGTCGAGTCGCCGTCAATAAAAAAAACTCACTTCTATGCTCGCGAACGGTCAATTTAGAATTTCGGAAAAGATTGTTAAAGGTGTATGTTTGGAGCACGGCGCTGAAAGGGTGCAAAACATGGACAGTGGGTGCGGCGGAAAAGAAAAGGTTAGAATCGTTCGAAATGTGGTGTTACAGGCAAATGATGAGGATACCGTGGATAGAGAAGGTGGATGTAGAAATGAAGAGGTATTAGAAAGAATAGGAGAACAGATGACTATATGGAAGTCAATAAGAAATAGCGAAATAGGTTGGTAGGACACCTTCTCAGACTTGAAGGTCTAGTCAGAGACATATTAGAGGCAGGAACAAGAGTTAAGAGGAGTAGAGGTAGACCTAGATTCGATTGCTTTTCGCAGATAGTTAAGGATGTGGGTTGTTTTAGCGTTGGGGAAATGTGAAGCCCAGGATATGAAAAAGCGGAGGTGCGTGTCCAATCAGTCTTACGACTTACGATCTTATGATAATTATATGTTTAGAAATTATTTGAATGTAAAAAAGTACAAGACGCTGCGTCATTATGGCACATTGCACACCCCTGCTAATGTTGTCTTATTTGTATAAACTCGTTAGTTTGCATCATGTACCTATCTGTCTATCTTTTAAACGGAATTTGCTTTAACTAATACAAATTACATTACATTTGCAACTTAAACGCATACAAAGTGCACTATTTAAGTCACCCCAGACGGTTGACGCGTCGGACGTTAGGGGTGGTAAAAATAAACAACTGCAGGACGTAATGTGTCGTGCAATGCCGGACTCGTTGACAATTACCCCCCCTGCCGCATCACATGAGGGTAAAACAATTTTCTCAACGTAAACACGAAGTTGTTTTGTTTTCAATATATTTACTTTAGACACGTTATTGCTGCGTATTGATAATACGTAGTAGAAAATATTCTTTTTTTTTTTTTTTGAAAGATTACGATGGAGAAACATACCTCGTCTATTCAGTTGGCCATTTGAACCTTTTCTTTTCTTTTTCCCCGTCGTAACTAATGTCGCTTTCCTTGGCGCCTTGCTTCCCCGACTATTACCTTTTACCAACCCAAGTAAATCGTCCGTAAAGACTCAGACGTCTTACTCCGCCCTTTTGTACGTGTGTGGCAAGCCATCCATCATCATGTTTCAACACTTCAGACCGCTTACATAGTCATAGGGGCATCCCCCAGCTATCATCATTCTAACCTGCGTACCCGAACCTCTATACTATCTGTAAAGATCGCGTAGTAGACCTGAAAGGTTATTGATAAACGAATTTATTGTTCCCCGACAAATTAAGTGGAGAGTAGATGCCCACAGGGCCGGACTACGAATGTAAATTTGGAAGTTGTGAAAAGTCGTTGATGAGATGTGTTACGTACAACAGTTTCGGGTATAGGTGGCTGACGTATTGGTGCGACAGTAATTTTCAAGTCGAGTGCTTTACGTTTTCATCGTTATTTTTACGAGCATGTTCAGGAGAAATAAAACGGTATTGACCACCTCGCCAACATTCACGTTCAGTTTTGGATGGCAGCCAAATTCGCTTCGTTGAATCTATGACTAATAACGACAGAGTGTCGTTAAGTTCGATTGTCTAACGACTGGCTGCTTTATGTACTTAAATCTATCTAAAAAGTAAAGGGCCGCCTTAATGGAAATCGGAACAAATTAAGTTGAAGCACTCGACAGTTTTATACAGAATACGCCTTAATTTTACCCCGTTTGTTTGGAAATACTTTTTCGATGCATTACCCGATGATTATTCTTAGTACGTACCGAGCGCTTTTACAAATACATAAGACGTAGTAGGCACCAAATAGAAAAATCAATAACACAACGTGCATCTGCAGATATCCTGGAACATCTTCATCCATATCGAACAACATTTTTACAACGGTACATATAGATATCCCACTCTTCTACGATTTTATTCTCGACTAGCTGTGCCTGCGGTTTCGCCCGTTTCGAATTCGATTTGTGACTGTACCTAAGTCATATTTTATCAATTTGTGAATTAACGTATATAGATATTCGTGTGTCGACATGTTTATAACACACTAGAGATCCATGTCCGATCCGCCAGGTATGTTGTGATGTATTTTTAAATGTAAAGCGTAACTATTTTTGCCAGGAAGACTTCTCATCTGTATACTTACTGTATAGGGGACAAAGATCATTGACGACCAAATAAAACCAAAACAGTATTTTTTTCTGCACAAAAGTTACTTTATGTCCTTTTTTGTACCCCTAACGGTGTATCTCCAAAATTTCATGGTGATCGATTGAGTAGTTAAGGCGAGAGAATTGACCACATAAAACTAATTTTTTCTATCCGTCAGGAACAAATATTTTTTCTGAATAAAAAGTACGTTATGTAAAAATTGACAGACAAACAAACAAAAAAAATAAACAAACTTACATTCGCATTTATAATGTTAATTAGGATATTATTTACAGTTAACATAGCTTTCTTTTAGCCAAAGAATTTGTAAAATCGATTTAGTAATTTTAGAGATCACTCCTTACAAATTTTACCTAATTATGTCCTTAAAACTAGTAAGTATGCCCGTAAGGATAAATCGCACGGTGTTTTCGTTATTTAGATTTCAAGAGATCAGCAGCTTATTTGTTTTATGTTTTTTATCACTGTTGTACGACTTTTGATGCCTTTTTGTCATTTTATGAAGTACCTATTTACAGCACAATTTTATTGACGAATATGATGATCGTGTTTCTTCAGGCAAAACCAAAAGTAACAAGAAAGTAAACTATGATAGGTATTCGAAGATATTATAAATTGAATATTAATCCTGTTAAAATTTCTTCGTTTTATCGCCAGATTATCAGGTATCATCAGAAGGAGAACTTCAAAATGACTGTTGACCCTCTTAAATCCCTCGATATTGCAAAAGATTTTGCAACTATTTTGTTTACCTTATCCGTCTGCTATTCATTTACAAAATAAACCCCAAGAAAAGGTAATTTCAAATGCAAAAGTCTAATATCTCAACGTCAAATTTAAAAAGTTGCCATTTCATAACACACACTCAAACAACTAGGTACATAAAATATTCTATAATAAGGAACCATAACACAATGTATTATTTGATGCATGTCGCATGCAATGATTAATGTAATTCCTGTTGTCGTCAAACAAATAATAGGTTAAGAACACAGTAGCAAACATACAATCTAGTTTATTAAGTCCTTTGCTAGGTAAATATGAAATAAATAGGTAGGTATCCTGTAAGCGGAAAGAAAACTAAACCTTTTGTTTTCAAACTAAACAATAATTGCAAAAGCCGCTCATTTTCTCTCCTCAAATTTTGTTTTAAACTGAGTTTTAAATGATTATATTATTTATTAATGATGAGAGCAGGCTGAATACGAAATTTCAAGATGTAATGTTCGTGGGTTTAACAAATTAACTTTTAAGAAGAAAACTATTTATTTATACTAATTATTATTCAACTTAAAAACACTAATTAATTATTACTATACTTAGGTAATTATTCTATTTATTTGCACTACTGTACTACTGTTACTATTCACTGTTCTATTTATTTCACTTCTATGACTGTCAATTTATTTCTTGATTCTCTTCTGCAACGGTCTATTTATTTCTTCTCTCTTCTCGGTGTTCGTCTCTTCCTTTATATCTTCTTTCGGGTCCTTTCTGGAACTTTCTCGAACCGTCCGGGAAAGTTTCGTTTTCTTAGAACTGTTTAATTACTTTCTCGGAACGCAGGTACGACACACACGTTTACAGATACGACGCACATGAAGAAAGGCGCCCGCGGCTAGTCGCCGAATCGATAAGCCGCTCACACACCTATGCCCGATCCAACATAAACACGCTCGTGCTCGCTACAATACGTTCGGTTTCTGAGATATGGACTATTGAATTTGTGTTTGTCGTGGCTAGGATATTTGTGAATCATAATACAAAATAAAACACTAAAAACCATATTTCATATAAAATTAATTAAAAAACGCAAACACATTGTCATCCTTAGTTAAAAGTTAGAGGCATTAACTGAAAATTACACTTTTGGGTGACCTTTATGAGGATTTTTAGGTATTTGTTTTTCATTTTACCGAATTCCATTTGATTTTCCAGTATCTACTCTATATAAGTAAAACTATATAATTGTACCTAACAGTAAATAACCACTAGGTCAAACATGGAGGTATACGTATAATGAATAGCTGGGAACTGCGCTGAGTTTCTGTTTAAGTTAAACATTCGTGGTCGTGATATTTACTACATGTTCTCTTACTGTTAATCAAACCTTAAACTAATTGGGTAAATGTCCACTGTAACTATTGTACCACTGGCGCAAACGACAGATGTCTGAAACACTTATGGTTCCGTGCCTTTCTCTAAAGATACCCGACTTTGATTCGGATTCTATTATCGTTATTTTGGTAAGTTAAATGTAAATTTGTCCAATGAATGTTTCAAATAAATTTTACTATTGGAAGTGGAAATAAGGGCAGGAAAAACCGCACTATTTAAAAGACAAAAAAGCAACCAGAAAAAAGAATTAGTTTTAACAGCTAGATTTAGACTGGAAAGTGTGTAAATTGGAACTAAAGACGCAAGGAATAACAGGAATTGGTGCAAAAAAATGGAAAAAAAAGGACGAGGGAACTCTTATGGGGGAGGAACATATGAGAAAATGTAAATGCACTTTGTAGATATAATGTTTTTAATAAAGTCATCTGTTATCCACTATTCGAAGTGCAAATGTTTGCGGAACGTACAATGGTATAAGATGAGTGCTCTTAGGTAAGGGATTTCACTCGAAGTCTTTTATTTGTAAAATGTTTAAGACACATTACACAGACGATAGTTTGGTGGAGTACGCAAAATTTGTATGAGGACAATACGGCAGAGGATGAGAGCAGGGTCTGTAATTATGCCTTTTATCAAAGCTGTCGTGTGCAACAAGCTTTAGCGCGGACACCGTCGCTATGCAGGCAGGAGACCCCAGCTCCCGCCCCGAAGACGTCACATCCATATGTATGTGCTATTTTATCATGGGCGGCGATTTTTGTTCCAATACTTAAAACTCGAAATTTATAGAGAAGCGGCCGGTAAATTATACGGTCCCCGCTGTAAAACTTTCGAGCTACGTAAGCCATAATTTCTGTTTGCATGCCCAGTGGAACTCGGAGGACCAACTACTAGAGCGTCAGCGCAAAAGCGAAAATTCCAAGTGCATATAGGTACCCTACGTGTCTACTTCAACTACATAGGTACTACGTATTACATTAGAGAGAGAAAGAGAAGCCCCCTTCTGTACACGTTACATGCATACGCTATTTTTATGTCTGCATATGACTTGGAATACTTCAAACGAGTTCAATACATTTTTCCGGAAAAGTTAACTGTTTCAACCGAACATTTTCACTCCGTTGCGCAGCGGATCATAAGCAAATATCTGCAAGATACTTCGAAAAATACGCAAATCCGTGCAAAGATGAAAGATTTACAGCTTCAAAATTAGTTCGATAGGCCGATTAAAACTAAAACCCAAAGTATCTGAAATTCTGTGAGATTGATTAGATATTAAAATTACAATCATCAGACAAAAGCCACTCATGCTTATGAATGCTCTGTATACCATGTTTTTCCGAAGTAAGTGGCAAGCTTTTAGAAGGTGATAGGGAACAATAAAATTAAAAAATTAAGTAAATGTTGTTACGTCTGAAAATTCATAGTTTTCGAGAAAAACGCATTTGATAGCCAGTCCGACCCTGGTAAATCACGCGGTAAAATACGACAATGCAACACCGCATTCTTTCAGATGATAATTAGCAGCATCAATGTCCTTCCTTTGTTATTTATTAGATTAGATTAAGTGTTATTCAAGATGTTTCTGTTACAGCCATCCTGTAGTAGTTATTTGTTCTTTTAACTTTTTAACCTTGTACTCAGTCAGTCGATCTGCAGTTCAATATAATATTTCAACAATAGTCATTGGAGTAGGTCAGTGTGTCTCTGTGGAATAGTTGTTGTTCTAAGCATAATACATTTACGGGCCCAAAACATATTGATGCAATCCGCTGCAGAAGACGAAATAACAAAGAATTGGATCCTGTAGCCCTATCATTTGCAGCGAGTGCAAGCCTTGTAGAAAACTGATTTCTCGCTGCGGATGAATTTGTGTCAGTGGATTCGACAGAAAGGAAATGTTCCAGTGGGAATGTTAAAAAACCGAGCAATAATTCGACTAAAACTTATAGCAATTGTTATTTTTATTAGATAGTATTATAATTAATACATGCCATAATAATTATATTGTACCTATAGTAGGACATACATACACTTCGTTAGGTACCCACCTCGTTTGGCTCCGCGTGTTAATTTATTTGTGAAAATGATACCATAACAGGAAACAAAATCTGTAGTTATCGTTTTCTATCTACAAAGCTTATATATACATACGTATATGCTATCTTCTCCATCTCATACTCTCGATCAGATTGGTTTTCGGCTATTATACGTACCTGTATATTTTAGTGGAACTATACAACATAGGAACATTATCATGAATGTTATCTATTCGCCTCAATAGTTTTACGTTCTTAAGTACCTAAATATTGATTACCTTTCTAAATATTATGTGAGTAATATCTATTAGTACAATTTCTAGTATGTACAGAGTATTTCTGAAATAAGTGTAGAACTTTGGAAAGTGTCAACTAAATGCTTAGATGCCCGTTCCAATAAAAATGAATTAAAAACAACATCGGTTCGTCGCTCATAATAATCAGCACTATACATACGTATAAATTACTATATTATAAATTACAACCGAAAATCTTTATTGACATCGCGAAGCATCTGCTTCATGCCGTTTTACTTCATATCAATAGTGATTATTATGAAAAATAAGAATCGTACGTAAACAACACCCTATAGAAAAAATTGGACTCTACATCACATTTTTGTCAAAACCATTGACACAGATTTACTCGTTAATTAATAATTAAATAAATTGACAATGGTTTAGATACATAGTTTGCCATTTTGAAGAGTTTCTGTACTCTTTAAAGTTTAAACTAACACGTCAGGTCGAAACGATTACCAATTGATTAAATATGCATGTTAGTAATTGAAACAATTTTGTTTTACGTATTATTTATTATAATGTTTCTTGCGGAAATCCGTCAATAATCTAATGGTTCCGTTTTTCCTTTAGAGACACAAACCCTAAAAAGCAGTTCAGATTTCAGTGGATTAAATATTTGAAATTTTTTTTTTATTTAACTAACTAAAAAAAACTGTGCATTCGTTTGTAGAAAGTTCTGAAAAATTATAATCGAAGATGATATACAAAAACTGTATAACATAGTCGCAGTTTGAAAGAGTGATTTACTCGGCCTGTAAAATAAGAGACTTATGGGACATAAAATTGCTCGTACACATACACATACATATAGCATATGCATATATATATAATATGGACGATGTTGCATATGAAATGGACATATGAAAATTACATTCCATATATTCACCGCATACTTTCATATTTACCCTGGCTTTTAATTAATTTCAAAATCAACGGCAACGTTTAATGTTCGAAGCGAAGCAAAAAAATGAACATTTGAAAAAGTAAATAGATAAAAAGTGGGGCTATCAAATGCGCACCAATTAATGAGGTCTTTATAAATTACACATCGCAAACGAGGACAACGCTCGAATAAAATTATTATAAGTAATTACTTAAATGCTATTTTACCATATTTTAATATAGCCAATTTGTACGCTTTAAAAATTAAATGATATCTATAAAAAGCAGAGAAACCCAAAAATCTTCATCGAATTTAAAAGTGCGGCTATACTAAATTACAAGGTAGCTAATTATAGCTTTAAAAGTATAAAATTTGAGATTTCCGTGAATGCTGCAAATTCAAAAAGAGTGGATTGAGAAATTGTCGTTTTTTGTGGTATTTGACAGTATTTTTGTTCTGGTTTCCATTTGTATGATAATTTTCTTGCATGCCAATGTTGTTTAAAACCATAGCGTTTATTTTACTTATTTGCACAGTATTCTTTAAACCGAATTTTTAAGGGACAACCAGCTTGACCTATGTACTTGAATAGAATCAGAATATCAATTTAGTTATACTCTTGATAATGATCTTTTATGACCGAAACAATTATCGAGTTTGTTCTCTTGGTGTTTTTGTAGTTTTCTTGATAAAATATAAATATAAAGAACGGGGTGCACCATAAAAAACAATAATATGAAAAGTATAGCTTTCTTAATAACTCGACCTTTTTATTAATTATTAAATAAGTAGTAATTTTTTGGTGTGCATGTTCCGATATAAATTTCTTGCATGAGTAGATCGTCGGCAGTTTTGAATAAAAGACTTTTACGTGACAGTGGACATTCGGAAACGGTAACAAAAAAGATGTCGCAAAAAAATTTGTCCGGGCAAATTATCGGCGAATTGGTGAGCAGTGTTTGAAAAATTGTTCCTTTGGGTTTGGTTACTCGCCCGTTATGATTGCCGTGCTTATATCAAATAATTACAGATGCGGCATTCAAACTGTATTAGTCACGGATGAAATATTGGCTTTTGTCGCATATATAATGGAGGATTTTTGCATTTGCCCACACCTGCTTGTATTGACAGTAGAAAAGCGGATTATTTGCGAAGCGCGGATATGAAAGGATCAAATTGTTATTTTATGACTAAACGTGTGTGCGACGGGGACCTCGTAAATCTCTATCATCCTAGCTGGACCCCACTCTGCCGCATTACCATCCACGAATACGAATTGCTCGAGACCGAAAACCCCACGCTGTCCATCCATCTGATAGCAACGTCTCCATCGTTATACCTACCCTTTACCGAACGTGTAGGTATACCTTCCTACTTGAATATGTTTAATGAAGAGCCACTAACTGAATTTTCACCGCGTCATGGCCCCTTGTTCTCTCCTATATTTCACTACTTCACATTGAAAATCGTTTTTCATGCACTTCCATTCCACACGATTCGTTTCCGACATCTCAATAATTCAAACAATTTTATTTTCTTTAACAGACACTTGACGAAAATAGTATCAGAGATTCATTTTCCATTTGATAAATACATTATTTTCAGTTAAAAAAATACTATACGTATGTATATGTCGGTTCGATTACACGACCGTTTTCAAATCAACATAAATCATTAAAAATATAGTACCTGTGCACCTCTGTAATTCTCGTAATTTCAGTTGTACTGTTATAAATAGGTGTGTCGTATAAAAATATAATTTACAACATACAAGTGTTACTCATTATTTGCCCTTAGTGTGCTTAGATTTATTTTACGATTGCTAGATCGTCGTCACCTGGTGTAAATCGTACTGAATTGCATTGTAAAAATAAATACGTGACTGTGAACTATAAACTGTTGAGTTGGACAGGTAATGCACTTAATTGGGATTTATACTACGAGCGGGTAATTTGATACTCAGTAATCAAGCTCAGTTTATTCAGTTAATTCGTGCATCAAGCCTTTTCAAGGCAAACCTAGAAGCTCCATAAATTCCTACACTAAAAACAAAATTGGCCGATTCTTGTTTTTAATTGATGAAAGAAACTAAAATCTAGCATTTTCCTTTCAAACCTATTACCCATCGAAAATGATTACCTTTGAATTCAACCGCAGTTATTTAGTTATTACAACAAACATTTCAAGTCACATCATATCCTACACTTACGACAAAATTGGGTGGTTCTTTTTCTAATTGATTAAAGAAACTAAAATCTAGGATTTTCCTTTCAAACTTATTATCTAATATGATTACCATTGAATTCAACCGCAGTTATCCTAGCTACTGCAACAAACATTTCAAGTCACATCATATCCTACACTTACGACAAAATTGGGTGGTTCTTTTTCTAATTGATTAAAGAAACTAAAATCTAGGATTTTCCTTTCAGACCAATTTCAATTGATTATCTTTGAATGTAACTCGAACTGTCACGAATTTAACTGCATTTACCTAGTTACTACAACAAGCATTTCAAGTTACATCATATCCTATACTGAAGATAAAATTGGGTGCTTCTTTTTTCTAATTGATGAAAGAAACTAAACTCTAAGATTCTCATTTCATATGCCTAAACCATTAAGGAAAGGTGCAAATACAAATTAAAGTCTAATAAATATAATTTAAAGTCTCTGAGAGTTGTTACTCTTTGTTTAAAAGGATTTTGAGAGTTCGGTTAGTCTAGAAAGTAGTCAGAGAGCCAAGGGATATTTCAGATAGACGTTTTTGAAACAATATATTCCGCATGTTCATGAAATCATACATTTCCGCCTATGCGGCATAAAAAGAACAAGTGCCGACAAACAAATGTGTAATTTTTATGTTCGGGGAGCTTTTTGCCTTACCCGTATAGTCATACTTCTACATCGTTAAAGAATTCTTGCAACACGACATAGAAAATATTATAGATGTAATAATAATAGTGTGATAGATTGGAAAAGGAAGATTAAGAGCATTATGTTTTAATAAATAGAGTTAAAGTAGCCATAAATAATTTCCATAGACCCGATAAGATTTTTTCAATTATTTCCTGAACTCATATTTTTTCGTCCATTAAACTGTTGGCGGTAACGACATCATCAAAGTAAAAACATTGATACATGACCACTTTTCGTGCAGGTAAATAGTTAAATAAACACGTGATATCACCACAAGCATTACGTGACTGTGCTCCCTCCTCTAAAGCGATTATTTTTCAAATTTAACTCAAGTAGAATCAAATATAATTTGCATGGCGTTTATTTTATTTGATAACGTACGAGTCTCGAGTTTAAATATTTCACTGACAATTTGAAAATAAATTCTGTAGGCCCTTAAAAAAAAGTATCAGACTATCAGATATAATCTCGTCTGAACGAAAAGCATTTGAAAATGTCGGTGGAATGTAATGGTGTACGCTTCAAACACACAAAAAAGTTTCAGTTGTAAATGGATGCCCTTGATATGAGTGCAAGCAGTTTATAGGTATAATGACTATCAAGAGCATGTGGTAGATATGTATCAAAAAATATTGCCAAGTTTATTTTTACAGCAAAAGGAAACGGATGTAAAGCCCATTATTGTATGAAGAACTGCAACTTGTGTTTTATGATACTTGATGGTATTTGCGACATGCAAGCGGCACATTTATAGTTGTTGGTTACATTTTTTAACTAAAAGTGGCATGTTCAGATAGTTTAAATTATGCAGGAACAATGGCAACATTTCTCCATCGTATTCTTTACACGAATTAAATGTCACAGTAAAACGTGACATGCTTGACATCGGTTTCAACTCAGTTCTTCCATCATATTTCTGTTTTTCTACCGATCAGTACGTACGAGGGGTGATCTAAAAGTAATGATGATCATCATTATAAAAATTCAAAAAACTTTTTTGCTTGCTTAAATATATACCTACAAGATCAGCATAAAAAATCGTATAAATAGACCGGAATTCCCTGGAGCCACATTCATTTGAATACGTACCGTCCAAGAGATAACGTCAAAATGGAGAAAAACGAAATTAGAGCTGTCATCAATTATCTCTGTTTGAAATTTTCTACCTGACATACGTACACAGCGACATGGTGGAAACATTGGCAGGACTCAGGCCCTCCATATTCCACAGTTGTACGCTGGACCAAGAAGTTTAAGCTGAACTAAACATCAACTGCAGGTGAACATCGCGAAGGACGCCCATCCACGTCTCTAGACAAAACGTAATTATGTGACAAAATCGAAAATTGTTCTGGTGTCACCACCAATACCTGGTATGCAACCAAATAATACGAGCCAGAAGCCAATAATGGGAAACCCCAACAAGGTATGACTGTCTCGAGCTATGAAATTCCTGTAACCTACATACAATTGAAGAGCATCGATAATAAAATTAACAAAGGTGGTTGTCATCGAAGACATTCGCAGAACCTGACCATTGGGACCAAATCGGCCTACTATTGTTTGCAAAAGTTTTTTTTTGTTTTCGTGGAAGAGGAAGAAGATATCTTCGAAAGACACCCAGCCATCCGCACGACTGGATAGTGTCGGATTTCCGGTAAAGGTGCCATCGGACCTACCGACTAAACCGAGCGGCATGGCCGAGAGGTCTAGACCATTGCTTAGCATTCGGGAGGACGCCGGTTCGATTCCGGGTCCGTCTGCCTTGGTCCAAGTTTTTCTGTGGTTTCCTTGGATCACTTAGGCAAATGCTGAGGCAGTAATATTCCGCAGATAATCTTTCACTCTCTTCTGTCTTCATTTCGTCCGTCTCATCTTTCACCCGAACCACCACCCACCCATTCCCACGATTCCTGAAAGCAGGCTGAAGAGGGCCTTCCGCCCTACCTTCCGGCATAGTCCGGAGGGACTGCCCGCCCACCAGCATTATTGGCTGGTGGGAATGAAACACCCAAAAGTTTTAAGTTTTAGTTTTTCCTACCGACTAAAACCCCTCTATCTCAAGCCGTTATAAGATCAATTAAGGTCCTCTTTAGCCCATTGTGGTTATTAATGTTATGAAACTGAACTATGCGTTTACAAAAATTCAATTACAATAAAAAGCATCCATTTAATTATTAAAAAAAGAAATAATGTGAAAACGTAAAACAGAATATATATATATGGTTTCGGAAATCTTCTGATTTATTTTCGAAAAATATGTTCACCGAAATGGGACAAGAAATGATATGGGTTGTAAATTTATACCTATTAAATCCCGATTCATACGTTCTTTCATGCTGGCGTGTATTTTGAAATCCTTCGGAGTGTTTGATTTGAAGGCAGCGAAATTGATAACCCCATATTTCTTCGCGGCGCTTACAAACTGTCCCTGTCTGTCATAATTCAGCACAGCAGAGTCCACAAAACGACAATCGACCGGCATTGTTCGAAAGGTCGTAGCTGGAAATTGCTCCCATAAAAATCAACGGTATTGGATATTTGCTGCACAATTTTCATGATTTTTTTCCTCCATTTTCAGCTTAGAAACATCATGTTTTGTAAGAAGTACACAACATTTCTTGATTTCACTGGCTCGAACAAGATCTGTCTACATATAAATATACATTTAACAGAAAGGTTACCCCCTTGTTTGCCAAAACGAATATCATCTCTAATCAAACGATTTAAATAATGTAAAATAAAGGCTTGATTGGTCTTTGTAAATGTCATTATTTCAGGTTTGAAATACGTATGTATGTGTATTGATATGTAAAAGTTTGATAACATGTTCCGATTCAATTAAATTAGTAATCACCGCAGTACGTACACACATTTCGGCATATATAGCCTATACCCCAAATCGCATAAACTGGTATTGCTTCAGCTACACCAATATAAAGTGATTTTATCGCGAATAAAAATTGTAATGGATTAGTTCTCCACAATATACAGTCAAAATGTAATATGGCGTCCTCACCGCAAAATGCAGTTTGCATTACATTTTTGCTGTTTTTGCTAAATAGTACATACAACGTGTAAAGTACTTACATGCGGTTCTATCGGCCATTATTATACGCAGTTATTACAATTAATTAAAAGCCGTAGTTAAACCGACTAAAAAACACAGGCAGCTGGAGTTAATTGTGCTGTCATGAAATTATTTTAGCTCAATGATTACAAAAAGGTGAACGATATAAATTTATTAATATAAAAGTTTATTATACAATGGAACGACTGTGGGAATTAGCGCCTGCTTTTGGAAAATCTGCCGGCGGGTGTTTGTTACACTTTATATATAAGGACATATGAAAATTAA
>NW_020438871.1:1018613-1146931 GCF_000699045.2 Agrilus planipennis | reverse complement strand
TTTATAATATAATTTAATGTTTGTGCTAACTTGTGCATTGAAGATTTATTTACGTACTTGTGGAAAACTAAATAAAGAAAAGTCGTCCCTTTTTGCGCCAAATGATTTTTTTTTTTCGTTTAATTGACCTATTTTCGCCATAAGAATCTCCGGGGAAATATAAGAAAATTTCGGTAAAAAACTGGAGAATAAAAAGTAATTCATCTAGCGTCATCTACGTTGACTTTTTTTGGTTAGCTTCTTGCCCTTTTACAGCATGAAAAGGGACTTCATTACAAATACACAACTAAAATTGAAGGAACACAACATTATTATAAAATACCCGTAGCTTAGTAAGGTAAGAAAACAGCATCAACAATTTTTTTTAATGTTTTGTAATTTTTAAAATATTTAGCGCTGCTAAAAGTAAAAACTTTGTTAAAGTATTGAAATGAATTATTAAAGTGCCTATTTATTGCCTATTCCATGAAATAAGTAAATTTATGTGAAATAATTCCGTATTTAGTGAAACTGCTAAATCCGTCGCTTATTTCATGAATCAGGAACAATTTTGCCGAATGCACGCAATGGGCAATTTGACGTAATAGTAATAATGAGTACTTAAAAAAGGCAGTAGGATGTAAAACATACCCATTAAAAATATTTTTACAAAAAAAGGATTTGTTGGATTTTTAAACGAATACTCATTATGCAATTATCAACGAACAAAGTAGATTCAACAACATCCACTGATATAAAAATTATGATTCATCATAAACATACTTGAGTTTTATAAAAGTAATTAGGTTATTGATCGGGAATTTATTTAATTAACTACCAGATATGAAGGATAATTTCGAAGCGAACTTAGTGTACAGCTAGGCTACATAAATATCAAGAAAGAGGCAACTGTATTAGTAAGATCGAAATCGCAATCCAACTCACATACTTTTAATAAGTTGCTGACCGGGAACTTAATGTTGTTTTTTAGTTTTCATCAGTACACAATAGGGGTAGTTCCGATAAATTTAATTGGTTTACGAGCTTATCGCGTATATCATATAAAAGCTGCACCATAGGTTCAGCTTGGCAAATATTAAATAGCCTTCATAAGGACATCGTTAAGCTTTGTGAAATATTAATTAATACTTATTAAGTTCTTTGTCAGCATTCCGTCGGAATCGTCATCCGCGAATTACGATTTCGAACTTGTAACAGCGAAATGGAAATTATTCCTAAGGACAATGGTAAAAATTAGCGTACACCTCTCCGATTTCTTTAAAATTTTAGAATGAGGTACTCATGTGTTGTACTATTCGTCATGCTGAAAAAAAAAAAACAAGTACTACGACGAGTTGTATCGAATCTCGCAAATTATTCAAGTAAGGAGGGGGCGCACCCTCGACCGAATAGGAGGTTGGATCCTGCAAGATGTAAGGCTAAGGAGGTTGTTTGAAAGTTATCATCCCAGAAATATTTCATGTAAGATTGAGTCTAGGTGGCAAGGTCTCCTTTATTATTTTCAGGGAAAAATAAATTCAAAATCATCGTTGTTAAATATTATGAAATAGTATTACAATTAGCAACAAATATTTATGGATGGTGGCGTACTGGAAACGATCACATTGTTACATCTCAATAGAATTTGCGTGATATTAGTATACCTTTTTCTAAATAAATTACAGTAGGCACGTGTCCGTGAGGCTCTATTATAAGCAACCAGAGTTTAGAGTGTTTTGTATTTCTCATTGTGTATGGTAATATAATAGATGTGTTCGTATTTTGATGAGTTAGTTCGCATAAATAACGAGTGTATGACAATAGATAAAGGGAGGAGGTGTATTGATGTAGTTCCTTTTCGGAAAATAACTCAAGGCTATCGAGAAGTTGGAAGAGCGAGCTATATCAACGGAAAAATTTCACAGTTATTCTAAGCGCAAGAAGGTTGGTTTTTTTCGTACAAGTTGCATAATGTTCTGCTTCCCTTTTATTCTGATTTTTTCGCCATGGCTTTCCGTAGCAAAGGGGTAAACAACAAAAGATCTTTGTCTTCATCCTGCTCTAATAACTCGTGCCGAATGGTCTACTGTTCTATTGTGCGACATTGACTGAACTCTTTTTCAAAATCAAATAAGAATAAAATTTCTTACGGAACCCATGCGTTCTCTAAACAACGGTATTCATCCTTTTTTACCATCCCCTGCATCTTGTTAGGGTTTATCGTAGATTTCATTTCTTCAAATTTAGCAAGTTGTTTTGGAGACAAATATCTAAGTCAGAAAGGCAGATCGTATAGATCATAGGTGTCGAATATCTTTTAATATTGACCGTTTGAATTTCAATGTGGATTATTACGCCCCATATAACATTATGTACAATCATGCTTTCAACCCTTCATCTAGGGATATGAATTAATGATATTGCAGTATTGTCTCCTTTGAAATGTGCTGCTTGATGCCTTCGTTTCTAAAGAATATCTTTCTCTATATTCATGAGTATCTCGACTAATAAGTGAAATGTTCAGGTGTTCAGCATAGTTAACGTATTTCGTAATATGAAGGAAGATGGCTTTTTGACTGTGTTAACAGGTTCTCTCTATTACCACCTCAATTCACATTGTCAAACACCGTGACCGCTTCATGTTAGGTATGAAACGGAAATTCCTAATAACACAAAACAATATTAATATCACTAGAAGCTCTTGACTTGTTCGAAACATTATGTATTTTGTCATACTTCATCACAGGTACTTGCACATCAAATGTTTGTAAATTTTAGTTATTTCCAAAGTCGTTTAATATTAAATTGTTTTGGCCATTTCAATTTTACGAGAAAACTGCTTCGCTAGATACTTATAAATAACTTTCAACCCCCATGTCACACATCGATAAGTGAGGAGTTCTAAAACATACAAACATACGCTCTTTATCTTTTTTTTTGTTTATGTATATTCATTATTGGTTATATTGTTTGATTATTGATCATGAAAGTAATTATTATTATTGTTTAGCAAAGTTATTAGGCTTTGAATCAAATCATGAAACTAAAACTGTGCAAGCGGTTCGCTTTTAAAGATATCACATTCCGTAAAAATACAATATATTCCGTCACATGCAAAACATTCAAGAAAATTACCTACATTTCTTCGTATACATTTATGTATGTATTAAAGTGTACAAATGGCCCTAAACGTAACACATAATAAATCACGTAAATTCTTACTTGGAAAATGTGTAATTTAAATCATAAATTCTAGGCCTATATAAGCTTGACACTGCCCGCTTTTTCCTAAAAGTCTACTTCGTTGAAATTAGATGGAAGCATTCCAAGGTTTAAATTCAACGGAAGAAAAAATTTCTTTTGAACGACGGTTAGCAGCGCTTTGGACAAAATTATACTTTTATTATACAAATTCTTTTGAAATACTACCACATATTAAATTAGTATAAATAATTATAATTTTTGGTCATTCCTATTTGTATTACCTATACTAAATATTGCGTAGGTAGTAGAAAAAATGGTCAGTTGACTTAACGATTTATTAAGCAATGTGAGAATAAGAAACTTTGAGAATTGCAGACACAATTAAAATAAATAAACTTATATGTATTTAAAAATTGTAAAGTTGCCTAAACTACTTTAATAAATAGATGCCATACCTCCTGAGGGGATATAATTGATTTCCCGTTATTGAATATTCTCAACTCACCACTTCCGTACATATATATAATGTGTTTGTGGAAATATTATTTAGTTAAAAATCCACAATGACCTGATGGAGTGAAACAGTTATTATCAAAATNCGAGTCATTTAGATCCCCTCACCTTTCCCCCATTTCCTATAGAATTATTTTCTTCATTCACAGGTTGCGGCTCTTTTTAACGATTTTATTAGAGCTCAATTGGATGTTTTCACTGACAACAGAAATCTTTAGTGTTCGGGAAATCGAGAATGTGCTGTTTCGCGGTTTACAACATATTTGCCGTTACTTTTCTCTTTTTTAAATCATATGTCACCTGGTCCCCTTTGTATTCTCATACGTTACTTTTCGTGAAGTTACTTTAGAGAAATTACTGTATATTTAACTTATGTTTCGCAAGAGCGGCAATTACGTCAGTAAAATCAGTACCTAAAACTTAACCTCCATTGACAAAATTTAATTTTAAATATTATTAAAGAGAATGGCGACAGGTACAATAGCTGCCGGTGGTAGGTAAATTGTTTAATTCTGTTTATTATATTGATTATTAATTTCTAAAATTTGAAGTGATGGTAAAATTGCGATTTAAATTAAAGTATTTCGGTCGGAATCCCATTTACGGTAAAATAACAATAAATTTTATACCAATCAATAGGTAAAACCTTTTCATTCAAAAATTAACTTTTCTATTTTATTTTTTCATAAACATTTTTGTTCTNTATTTCTACGTATCATTTTTGTTCTTTATGAATTATGAATCTCTCTATTATTATTATTAAATTAACGTAATCCGAATTCACCCGCACGTTTCTAATCGATGAATAACTACAGGTACTGATCAAATTAATGTATTTAGTTACTTATACAACAAATTTATTGTAGGTAAACTATTAATATAGGATTTTAATTTAGGAATTTTAAGGTATAGTACAACTTATTCTATAAATTTTTAATTTAATTGCTGATTTTACGATTGAAAGGTCGGCTGCAAATGTGGAAATATATAAATAAACCGGTGTTTTGTTTTATTACTATTCATGATGAATTTCCATCAAGTAAATATATTTATTCAGTTACTTGTTTAGATCACTTTGAAACGATTTCTTATTTTTATGTCGCCGCTCTAACGTATAATCAATTTGAAATAGGATTGGATTTATGAATTGAAAGAGCAATCAGGGCGAAAGAAGGCCTTTTTCCCCATTATACATGCCTACTTAACTCGTTAATGGAACTTGTCGGTAAAGTTTGGTTTCCGATCTTACGCTGGAATCTCTAAAAGGCTTTTGTTGTAGATGATCGCGTTGAATTGTTGGTAGCAAACAGCTTTAAACAAACGTAGTTGCAAATCTGTCTGTTAATCCTGAACAAGTAATTTGATAAAACTACCCTGTAGGCTAAATCGACATCCGTGCTACGTTCAATTCGACAGTGACTGATCGAAATCTTATCTGACTAAGCACCAATTGCTGTTGCTCTTCTTAATCAAAACAGATACGCCCGTACCACCCATATCAATTGAACGTTACACAACCAAAGTATTCCTTTACTAAACAACTGCTACGAAATAAACGCCGCTGGCGGCTTAACATGGCCAAAGTGCTTATTACTTATTTCTCTAATTACTATCAACATAAGAAGTAATTTTACCAAATTTCAGCTGATAATTACCTAATAAACTTAATATGAAATATTATTCTGAAAATTCATTTCTGAATTTTCACCCACTACACGCTACCTCAAATTAATGAGGGAAAAATTGTTGCTGTTGTCACATCTGCGCCGGGAATTGAACCCGGGACATTTGGCTTTACGCACCAATGCTCTGACCACTAAGCTACGAGAGATGACAACAGCAACAACGCCAAAGGTCCCGGGTTCTATTCCCGGCGGAGAGAGTAATATACATAGAAATGATGTTTTCAAAGCAAAAATTAAATAGTTTGAAAGAGGCTTACGCATCTCACCACATATCCTGCCGCCAGAGAGCGCTCTTATAGCGACTGGAGCGCTGTACAGCACCGAATCTCATTACTTACCTAACAAACCCTGTAAAATCTACTACAAAAGAAATAACAAAATAGTAATTTATCAGCTTATTTCGTCTATTTATAAGTATGGTTGAGTCTGATCTATTAAATTATATTCCTACTTGTCATGGAATTTTATTCATTTGGAACGAACAACATTTAACAATTAATCCGTCAAGGGATGGTGCAAACAGTACGTCTACTATACGTAAGTATATGTAGCCACTCTATATTAAATGTATAACAGTGCACTTTGATGGTTAATGTTGTCAGAGGATAAGGGAGGTTAATAAATGCATTTGCTTTCGTATCCTTCCCGGTGGAAGTGGGTTCGTTACTTTTGGGCTTTAGCTTGAACCTTCGTTACGTTTAAATTGAAAATTAAAGTGGCCATTCATCAAATGATTTTTTAATGACCTGAGGAGCCAGATTAATGGCGCGGCAACCGTCCCCAATTTTAATCCCTACGTGTAGCATTAAAGTCAAACATATCCTAAAAGTGCCTTTGCACACTGAACGCTGCAAACGTTTACACCACCAGGCCCAACATTCTCATGCTCCATCCCAAAAATAGTGAGATTTTGTATCATTATCTAATTTCGTTTCTGATTAGTTTGATCAAAATGAAGAGAGACAAATAATTTTATCATTATTTCTATTGAGAAATACATTTCCAATGACTTTACGTACTCTAATTCCAATATTTCTACGGTAATAATGTGCAATTATAATATATGTATATGCAACCAACTGTACCTCGAGTCATTTAGATCCCCTCACCTTTCCCCCATTGTTCATTTCCAACTGAATTACGTAAAAATTACTAATTTTTAACTAATAATTTTAATGGTCTTTCGATTTCAAAATATTGAGTACAAATACATGTTAAATTATCTAGTAGTATGTTTACCTTTTAAAGATTATTTTCTAAACATAAGTGACACATGGTCCACTTAAAATTTTTTTCATACCCTAACCGCCAAAAACCGTAAATACGTAATAAAATCTAATTTTATTTTTAACTTATATACTTAGCAGAAACAGAGCCGCCACTAGTCATGGGATAGACACATAAAAAAATAAATCTATGGAAAAGGTACAATTTTTTTTGTATTTATTTGGGGTACGGTGCCAAATCCTAAACGATATCAAAAATCAGTTATCATATTTCAGCCATTTTATACATGGGTACAATAAAAATGTGTATTAGATGACAAAGTCTATTTCATAAATCGATTCGTTTAATAATGACAGTTTACTAACGATAATTACAGGTGTTAGACGGTTCATTAAAGCAAGTTATTTCAAACAGCGGTAGTTATCAGTAGCCTCTGAAATGTTTGACAATAATTTGCATTTGAACTGCAAATTAGTTTATCGCACGAATTTTAACCAAACAATTAAACCTGAAATCGGTGGGTAATACGTACCAACATACGTATATGTATTTCTACGTATGTTGCACAACTGTAGCTTGCAACAAAATAATTTGTCGCCAACCAATTTTTAAATAAGGAAATTACTTTAATTACGATAATTAATCTCGATACAATATTATATTACATGTACGTATACATACATCGCAGCTAATATTCGTGTTCATTATAAAAACCTTTCCAAGCATGAAGGTCTAGTCAGAGACATATTAGAGGCAGAAACAGGAGTTAAGGAGGAGTAGAGGTAGACCCAAATTAGATTATTGTTCGTAAATAGGATGTGGGTTATTCTATAGGGTTGTTCGGAAAGTCATTTCGTTTTTTCCCGACAGAGGATTTAATTGTATTCTTTTGCACCCAACTTCACATTTAAGCCGTATAATTTTTATATGCTTTGAGAGCTCATATAGCAAGGCTTGTGTGTGAAAAATTCCAATTAATTCTACGCAGTAGTTTTTGGTTGGTGCCCTTTTAAATATGGAGAGCGATAAGCAGCATTTTCGACATATCTTACTGTTTTACTACAGAAAGGGTAAAAATGCTGTTCAAGCCAGAAAGAAATTGACTGATGTGTATGGAGAAGGTGTGTTGACAGTACGCCAGTGCCAGAACTGGTTCGCTAAATTTCGATCCGGCAATTTTGATGTCGAAGATGCACCACGTTCGGGAAGGCCGGTTGAAGCTGATAAAGACGCGATAAAGGCATTAGTTGATGTGAACCGGCGAATAACAACACGTGAGATCGGATTGAGGTTAAATTTATCAAATTCAACAGTTTATGACCACTTGAAAGGCCTGGGATTATCCTCGAAGCTCGATGTATGGGTTCCCCATGTTCTCACAGAGAGAAATCTGTGTCGCCGCATTGACGTCTGCGATTCGCTTCTCAAACGTCACGAAAATGATCCGTTTTTGAAGCGCATCATCACTGGGGACGAAAAATGGGTTGTATACAACAACGTCAAACGCAAGAGGTCATGGAGCAAAAAAGATGAACCGGCTCAAACCATTTCCAAAGCCGATATTCACCAAAAAAAGGTGATGCTGTCTGTTTGGTGGGATTTTAAAGGAATCGTTTTTTTTGAGCTTTTACCGGATAACACAACGATTAATTCGGAAGTCTACTGTCATCAGCTGGACAAACTGAATGATGCACTTCAACAGAAAAGGTCAGAACTAATCAACAGGAAAGGTGTAGTGTTTCACCAAGACAACGCGAGACCTCACACAAGTTTGGTCACTCGCCAAAAGCTTTTACAGCTTGAATGGGATACAATGCTACACCCACCATATTCTCCAGACCTGGCACCATCGGATTATTATTTGTTCCGGTCACTCCAAAATTTTTTAGACGGTAAAACCTTCACCTCAAATGAGGAGGTCAAAAACTTCCTCGATCAGTTTTTTGCCAGCAAAGACCAAAAATTTTATGAGCGTGGAATTATGCTACTACCAGAAAGATGGCAAAAGGTGTTGGACCAGAACCGTCAATATGTAATTTAATAAAGTATTTGTTTATTATAGGAAAACTGTCTTTCATTTCCACAAAAAAAAAACGAAATGACTTTCCGAACAACCCGATAGTTTTAGGGAAATTGCGAAGATTAGCTCAGGATTGGAAGAAGTGTAGGTGCGTGCCCAACCAGTCTTCAGACTGACGACCTTATGACGATGATGACAGGAGGTCTCTTAAAAGTGATTGTGGTTTCTTAATCTGTTACGTATATAGGGGAGAAGGGTGGCGATCCACTCAAGGCTGGTTTGTATTTAATTTTTACCATTTTTGATACAAGAATAGGGTGACACATTGTTTTTGATGACGTTGGCCAATGAAATGATTGGGTGAGAGTAACATAAATTAAAAAGTCCAATTGTGATGTCTTTTTCTTTCTTAATAATTCAAATCGGTAGGTATAGGAGGCAATCTGTAGAATTACTCTTATTTTTTGGGACATATCGTGTATGAATATATGAAAAAATAAACAAATAAAATAAAATAAAATAAAGGCGTTTGGTGATTCCTGCAACGACACAAAGCGAAAGACGATTTTATATCTGTTCTGTTCAAGCTGACATAGGCAGACATGCTCGAAAGATTTTTCCTTCTTACAACGAAATGACGTTCAAGGATTAATCTGTCATCAGTGACAATGGTCGTTATTTTTTCCTACGCTTTCCGCGTTAGTGGGAGCCGAAATCTAACTACATATATCTATATATTATCTACTTCTTTCGCTGAATATAATCGACTGCACAAACAAAATGAATTACTCTGCTGAAAAGGACAAAACACGTGACAATATACTATATACGTATTTAGATAAATTAAAATTGTGATGTCTTAAAGTTGTCAAAAGCATGCTTCGAAAGGTAATTGTATAGGCGGATCTGTTCTAGATTTATGAATTATAAAAACTAATTGTTTTTTTATTTGGGTATATGTCAGTTGTACAGGTAGATATTACGTGACGGGTTGTCCCGGTTGTACACAAACGAACCCATATTTTCAGAAAAAGAGAAAAACTTGTTTTCCGCTACTCATTTAAAATCCTTACGGTAACATTCTGGTTAATCTCTTATAAAACACTAGAGTTTACCCTCGGCTTAGATCGCGTTGGTGTCCGAAATCGACGTTCACATAAAACTAATTATTCTATCCTTCAGAAACAGTATAATGTACCCTATGTCCTTTCTTGTACCCTCTGCAAAATTTCATGATAATCGGTTGATAAGTTAAGGCCTAAAACGCCGATAAACGTACTTAGGATATAAATTATATTGATGAAAATTATTATCTAGTGATGTAATAAGCAAGATTTCTTTTCAAAAGACAAATGATAGTTTTACTTCTTCACTTGTCAATTTCCTACTGTCTTTATTCTTGTTTTGCTAGCTGAAGTCTTATTATTTCTTGTTCTTGTTAGCTTGGGGAATTCCCAAGTATGATTTGTCTAAATTCGTGGAAGATGGATTTCGATAGGACGTAGAATCTAAATATCCACATGTCGCACCAGCGTGGCGTAAAAAGTCCATTTCGTGAACTGGATTGCTAGATGTCCTGCTCGTGAAGTGGAACCGAATAGTGTAACAATATTTTATTTCTCTCTTTGGAGATATTCATTAAATGGATACAGTATTTTCCATTCCGTGAAAAGATACCATATTACAGCATCTGGACACAAATCATTGAGTTCTTGTATTGTATGTTTGGCATTTATCCATTTAGTGTAATGCAATCAGTTGATTGACATTGAAATTGAACACCAACACAAAATGAATAAATACGAAATTTGTTTCTGTGCCCAGATGCTGCGCTATAGTCCCGGATATGGAGATAGTGTTTCCATTTCATGAACTGGACAAAAGAATTGTCCAAATAAATATAATTCTCTCTTCTTGCTAATTTCTTGACAAGAAATCTTGTTTTTGCTAAGAGAAATTGTTGCCTTGTATTGTTCTTACATAAACAACATGAAATTCATGTAACACCAGCGTTATGACCTTTTTGAAGTTCAACAGATTAAATTAATAACAAAAATTAGTAAATATTAATTTATATATTAGACAAGACATTCACGTGGACACGTATCGATAGCTCACAATCAGGGGCCAATATTCTATTCGCAGCTTGGATTCGTCACTGTTTTGATTAATCTAATCATTTTAATTTCTCCCTGATCAAATGTCGTGCAAAACATAAAAATGACTATGTAAGGGCAACATATCAAAACGAAATGTTTAATATTTGGTTCTAAATGTAATCGATGTTGCATATGCTTAACCTACATTTACGTCTAACGGGCATAATAATTCTGAATTCTTTTGCACAAAGGGAATTTAAAATTTCCAGTTTGATTGCTATTTTTTCTTTTATATGTATATTATAATAAAAAATCGTAGAAAACATCTCGAAACTTTTATGTCTATTCAGTTTATTAAATATTTTGTTACATGTGAAATAAACTAAAGATAACGAAGTTGTAATAGACGTATCGATAGGAAAATTCCGTCTTTAGCCACATGAAATCTTATGGTAAAAGGGTATAATCAGTGTAACAAATGAGATACCGTAGCAAATAATATGCTATTAATTACATCTAGACAATAAGGAAAGTAATTAGTTAGACCGCAAAACCAAAACCTCCTTCAGCTTCGAGACGCTTATCGGTCCATCAAATATTCCGGAACTTTGTTTCGAAAATGTTTCAGATTCATTTGCCGAATCAGATACCTAACAATCCTTCTATCAATCAATTGATATCTTACGTATATTTATTCAATTACAAGTTTCTTTACATTAAAGGAAAACGGAGTCCCTTAAGAGATCTAGATCTGTCGTAATCGAAAAGTATTGTTTAAAAGCAACACTTTCGTTTCCACACTACAAGACGTGCTTGTTTGAACGAATAGGTAACACATGTTAAATATAAAATCGTGTTGAAAAACACGCCATAAAATGGGATTTAAAATGATTACAAAGAAATTACACACTCAGGTGCGTCAAAATAACACGCTTAGCATTTGCAGCGAACGCCGTGTGCCCGGCCGGTTACCTGGTAAAACCACTAATATAATTGAATCGATAATTTTTATGAAACATACCCGAAGTGTTTTATTGTAATATTATTTTAACTGTAGTTAGTATTTCTTTGTGAATGTAACCGAATATTTCAAACTATATATAGAGTAAGGTCGGTGAATGTAGAATACCATTTTTTTAAAAATTATAAACAAGTTTATTAAACATACTTCTGTAATTTTTTTATTCACGGTAATATCTGTAGTCAGCTAGTTATTTGTTTTTCCCGTCTAGGCGACGTAGCACATAATCTATACCTTTTAACAGACGAAATAATCAAAGTCAACAAATTCTCAGATTGTTAAAATGGGTAGGTAAAGTGGAATAGTCCTATAAGGTAATGTGGAATAGGATATTACCATGGAATTAACACGCCACCATTTTCAGTAAATAATTTCACCTACAACGAGAAAAACATTTTATTTGGCTAACATTTTACATGATACAAAAAAAGAAGACTAAAAAAACAGGTAATCATAATATCTACTGGCAGAAATCACAAATATAAACTTCTCTTTCATTTCCTGCACACACTTCATGGCACCAGCCACTACACATTATGCATTGTATCCAAACCTCTCCTCTTGTATCTTCAGAAAATTTACCTGCACAAAAAATACATTCGGCATCTTCATTGGGAGTTAGGGAGGGGAAAATGGAATTGGTTATGTGGGATAGTCCACAATAGCAAACCTATTGATATTCCACAATACCCACTTATAGACACGAAACTATGACCATATAGAAACTTGGATAAAGTTAATTTTATAGGGCTGTAATATCATACATCACACTCTAAAACACTTATAGTAACTACACGCAGCACCACTATTTTTAAATCGGTCCAAACAAATGCGTAACAGTTAGGAGTATCACTACCCTACAAAATGTCAGCCACCTGCGAAATCATTTCTGATTAAACACAACGTCACCTATAACAAACATAGGATTACATAACACATTACTTCGAAATACATTAAGAGTAGTACCTAATACAGCAACTAGAATGTAGATGACACTTCTAGTTTTAGTGCAAAAATGGTATTCCACATTACCTGACCTATTCCACATTCACCGACTTTACTCTACATTGAGGGGCATTCTTTCCCTTTTACTATTCCTTTTATAAATTTGTAAGAGAGAAACATTAATTTGCCGTTACTTTGATGTCAATTGGAAAGGTTTAAAATTCATTTGAAACTTCTTCCGTTTTCAACCATTATTTTTACGTGCTTTTGTTGTAAAACGTTAAATTAAATATGTAATTGTGCGTCGGTCTTTTAGCCGTTTGATGTCGACAAAAATTTAAATTACAAAAATGCTTTGTGCAATCCCATATAAATTCCTAAGATGAAACATTGAAACGAACGTAGCTATCCTGTTCTTTAATTAGGAATATCAAATCATATATGTTCAAATCGAAGGCATGACTCCTGTTTAATACATATTAAAAAATGTTTGAGGAATTAGAGAAGAAATAAATTAGAAGCGTGTATGAATGCAGTAGATTGCATATTTTAAAATTTTTACCTTTTTTAACTGTTAAATCATAGGTAATTAAAATCAATATGACGTTGTATGTTGGTTTCTTCTTTGTATTACTTTATGGTTATAATATGGACTGGTTTTACAGTTAATTTTACGGGTATGTCCGCGTGAAGCTGAAAAATTGTAAAACTTATACTATTTTTCAACTTAAACGGTTACCATTATCGCAAAAAAATTATTTGAGGAACAAAAGAAATTTGTAGGAAGCTTATAATCAAATAATAAGTTTTAAAATTTAACTTTTTTACTACGTCATATACGTTTCCTTTTTTTTTGTACCAGTTAAAACAAGACCCATCAATTCTCGAAGATCATTTTCCATCATCTCGTCGACAACTTGTCTAACATGAAAACTTTCTTATAATTTTTTGCCTTTGCTATGACTGTTTAGTCTAAAAAAGTTGATAAATAAACTTCTTTTAATAAAATAACTTCAACGAATGATACAAACAACGGCTTCTGATTGTCGTGGACGTGTATGAGCATTAGTAATCCCATTTTTTAAAATGATGACTGAGAAGGCGCTCGCGTTTCGCGTATAAAAAAATTTCCCTCATCAGCGCCATATTTTTTAGACTCCTCCTATTTAACGGATCCCAAAATATTAGATTGTATATGTGTAGTAAATTTAATTTTAGTAACTCAAAGTAAACCGTCAAAAGCTTGTTGACATGTTGGTAAACAGAAGTGTACGCCTTATCATAATTAACCAAACATCCCCGTGGGGTAAGTTTAACTAAATTTTGGTTTTCTTTATCTTTTAGTATGCGCGTTTCTGCGGGGCCTTATGCCGCTACAGGGGTTGTAAATATTCATGGCAGCTTGCAGAATTAATATGCGTCAATTTGGTAGTTAAAGTTTCTAGAGTAATTATATACATCAGCTGAAGAAAACATCCAAGACTTTTGAGAATTTTACGAAAAGAAAATGCATAGGATAACATAAAAGTTAGCCAAACTTCATACAAAATGACGAAATGTTATTGTATGTACATACCTATTTCAACAACTTTTCTGTTTTCACAACAGGAAAAATATATAACAGGCTTGAACTTTTCAATTATTTATTAAAAAAGACAATCATTACTTCATACTATAGGAAAACCTGATAGTGAAATGGATAAAATGTATATACTTATTAAAGAAATTACTAAAAGAAATAAAAGAAGAAAATGGAAAAAAATGATGAAAAACAAAAACGGAATTCAGAAGAGACTCTAAAATGAGCAAACATGGAACAGAAGCTAGAACTAATTCAGGGCAAAAATAAAAGTATAAAAGAACAGATTGCAAAACTAGAGAAGGAGACCAGTGGAAAATTATACGAATTGGAAAAATAAAGAAACAAATACATATAGTGAAGAAAACTGTAAAGAGAAAAAAAAAACAACTTGAAAGCAGAAGTAAAGGAAATAGTACTACAGGAGCTGGACGTAGAAAGGTATATAGGGAAACAAGAAGAGGAGCTAAAGAAAAGAATAAGAAGATTGGAAAAAGAACTGAAAAGGAAAAGACAGGAAAAAAGAAACAAAACCTAATGTTTTTTGGAATAAAGTTGGTGGAGAAGGCTGAAGATGGAAGCAAAGGAAGCATAGAATGTTAACAAGATGGTATGAAGAGAAGTGGGAAGAAATAGTTGAAAACAGTAGAAGGCTGAGAGGGACGAAGGTTTATATAAAGATTAAATGACTGTGGAAGAGAGAAGACAAATGGTAAAAAGAAAGAAAAAAAGAATGTGGATAAAAGGATTAAAATTGGGTAAAAAAAGGTAATAATAGATAAAAGAATAAGAAGAAAAGGAGAAATGGTAAAAAAGAAGGGATGCGGACATTTCATAGGGAATAAGAAGGTGTAAGAATGTAGAATATAACCTTATGAGAAGAATTGTATATAAAAGAATAAAGGGACCAGCGGAAGGTAGAAGAGACCGAATGAACGGAATATGATATGTAAGAATTTTCAATCGAAGAGTTTTTAAAAGAAAACAGGAATATTTGCCTTTTTAGTATTTTGATGTATACGTTGACGGACTACGTTGAGTATTTTTGAGTATATTATGTGAGAATGATAGCGCAAAGCGCAAGGGTAGAATTATATTTATTGTTTTCAAGATTTTCGTAAAATACTTCTAACAATAGGTTTCCTTATTCATTGCAAGTATCGCGCGTGAAATACCTAAAAATTCGTTTGTCATTGGAAAGTCATTAATTTGGTATGTTGTTCATGCTGCAATTTATAAAGGACATTACGGAGCAGACAAGAAGTAAGATATTGTACATGAGCAGCTTAGTGGCTTTCGTGGGAGTGAGATATGATATAATCGTGCATTTCCTACATTTTAGTTCTGTTGCTTCGACCACGTTGGCATGCAATCATATTTTTTACGTTTCAACTGGCATAATTTTCTGTCACAACGCCCCAAGTTCGTTTATATTTCCTATTTGAAATCCACCGTCGCGTCGGACGTCACAGCATTTTGTTTGAAGTAACATGCAAACTACTACATTTCTGATTTTACTTTTGCATTTTCTTCTAATGGAAATTAAAAAAATGTACGCAAGTCAACCGAGGAAAATATCATCACGCTGTAAACTAAACTATTAGCATTTTTTATGTAAAATAACTTCTTCATTTATTTTATTATTTTGTTGATACATACGAATTTGTCATTAAAAATAAGGAAAACTTCCCAAAATACAGACGAGATACCTGAAGTAGGTATCGTAAGAATGGGTGGGTGGTGGTTCGAGTGGGAAAGATGAGACGGGCGAAATGAAGACAGAAGAGAATAAAAGATTATCTATAAAATGTTACTGCCCCAGCATTTGCCTAAGTGATCCAAGGAAACCACAAAAAAACTTGACCAAGTCAGACGAACTCGGAATTGAACCGACGTCCTCCCGAATGCTAAGCAATGGCCTAAACCTCTAGATCATCAGCCAGTAATGCTAGTGGGCCGGCAGTCCCTTCAGAGTATGCCAAAAGGTAGGACGGACGGCCCTTTTCAACCTCCTTTCAGGAATCGTGGGAATAAGTGGGTGGTGGTTCGGGTGAGAAAGATGAGACGAACGAAATAAAGACAGAAAAGAATGAAAGTTTATCTGTGGAATATTACTGCCCCAGCATTTGCCTAAGTGATCCAAGGAAACCAAAGAAAAACTTGGACCAAGGCAGACGGACCCGAAATCGAAGCGACGTCCTCCCGAATGCTAAGCAATGGTTTATACCTCTAGGTCATGAGTTGATATTTAAATACTACAATTGAGTGCCTATAAGGTGGATTTTAAGAGAGGGATAAATAATAATCTATTTGGTCATTTGTAACCAATCAATTTTCCTTTATCGCGCTTTCTAAAATATTTATTTTTTTACCTTTATTAATATTGTAACTATTAGAATTTCTTAAAATTTAAGTTGTGGTTATTTGTAATGAAATGGTCCGAAAAATCTGATTTACTGTCTTTTTGTGAGATGGACTTTTCGTATACTTTTAGTCTACGTTTTAAGGCTCTGGTCAGACTTTCAGAGCTTTAAATGCATAATTTGATGAACGTGTGTGATATGCTTTTTAAAACCAGGTCTATCTATTCTCACGCAGGAATATCCTCGGCGGCATACGTTGAAGTGTTATTGCATAGCTTCGTATTTCTTCGTATCCATAACAAAATCCACCAACTTTTCAATTTCCTGCTTCTCTGAAAACTGTTCTAAACTAACCGACCTCTTAAAATCTTTTGAACAAAGCGTAATACCACTCAGAAGCTTTAAATTGCATTTATTGAACTTTATTGCTTTATTATTTACATGGAAAGACGGCTCAACGTATTTGTAGGAATTTCCCATACTACTATATCGTAGTTTTCAAAAGATGCTACTGCATGAACTTTTCAATAAACAATTAAACACATTTACTAATAAACAACAAAATAAAAAAATATTTTATTTTAAAAATTATTATCTTTCTCAAGTTCATTACCGAAATTTCTTTATATTTTTCAGGAGATTCTAATAGCGAAAAAGAGAAATATTTAAAAATTTAACGCGTAAAAGGAAAACAGCGACAATTCGTTTGACAGAAAAATTAAATTATTTTATAAATCTTCTTTTCCTTAATCAGGTGATTCTAAATTCCTTGATCTACGGCTTGATCTAATCCCAGCTCTAGCAACGCTTACGAAAATCTAATGTATTAGTGGATATCTCTCTCCCTCTTACTGATTGCAGAGCGAGACAGATGAGCTGACGAGGTAAATTCTATTAGTCTGCCATATAGCGAATATAGCCAATTGGAGGCGTTTTAAAAATCTTCGGAAGCCGGCAATTTTTGTAATATAGAATCAGTATCTTTTTGATATCAAAACAATCAACTTGAATTCAATCGATTTAATAAACAAGATGCTTCCATACTTAAGGAAGTTATTTAAAAGTTTCGTCCCTCAGGCTTAATTCTCCTTGAAGTTTTAATTACATTAGTATTCAAGAAAATAAGGGGATTCATTTTAAAGTGTATCCTTTGCGAAAAGAACTTTGTGTCGTAACAAGGTAACCGTTTTTTTTTTTCGTTACTTTTATGGTTATAAGCAAAAAAATAATTATCCAGTTCACAATTAAATCGTAGTACGTCTAATAAACTTCTAATTCAATGGCAATAAAACGTAAATAAGTCCTGACGTAACAAAAATCTGGGAAAACAGGAAAGAAGTATTATACGTGCGTTCAAATAATACTAATACTGGTGTCACACGGTCGCCGGACGGCAAATTAAACGGTGCATTTGTTTTAATACGTGCAAGTGTATGAATGTGGACACACGAACGGCGATTGTACCATCGCAGATCGTAATTCCATTTTAGCATCCGAATCTGGAGGGTGTATTGGGACTATTGTAAAATTATAGCAATGGTAAACTTTGATAGTGAAGCGTTTATTTGTGAAAAAAATTGCCTTATTACGGCACGCGCCGTAGGTAGATTAATAAAGCATTCCAAGCACTTTCTACTCCTACCTCTGGTCTTATTGGTTTCAGGAAAGCCAGAAGAACAAATTTAATTTTGAAATTGCAAATTGTATATCGTAAATCTTGCTCTCATTACCAACACAACATGTGAAACAAAAGTAGGTACTTGTAATATTAATTTGAAATCATTTTTTAGATTTTTAATTTACCCACTACAAACTACCTCAAATTAATGAGGGAAAAATTGTTGCTGTTCTCACACCTTCGCCGGGATTAAGTAACTAACACTTTCATAGGATTTTATATATTTAATAAGTACTTGTATTTAAAAATTGATGAAGCCGTTAACTCTTGGTGAATTATATTGATAAGTTTGTCATTTCTTCTCATCTTTTTTGCTTATCAGTGTTTTTAGTTAAACTTTCCGGCTCTTTCCATACACTTCTGTCTTTTTCAATTTTATTGCTAGAACAAAACAGTTTAAGCATGATATATGTATATATATAATAATACACACGTCGAGGTTTTTACAAAGACAGTTCTTTTGCTTGTATTCCATTTGATCAAAACGTGTGTAATCGTAATGGTCGGATGAAGGAACTCAATCATGTAATGCACTCGATGTGTTCTAGACCCACTAGCCGATGTATTGTAGCTAGCGTGTTGTTTTAAGCGCGTAACTCTTCAAACAACACGTATGTTGTTTGTGGAAATCCCATATCTTAATCCGTTTGCAGTTTCATTAGGGGGAATTAAATATCGACGGAGGTTTCGATACATAGAAGGTTTCGTTTGCCACAACAGAAAAGTTTCCTTTTAGTTTTCATTCTCGACTTCAACTTTTCAATTAACCAAACCAACAAAAAAAAGAAAGAAAAACACTCGTCCACCTCCATGTGAAGTTAACAAATAGTATCAGCGAGTAATTTAGCTAAAGCCTTCAAATAAATCTTGTTAAACAGAACTGCACAGCGTCAGTCCGCTCGCCCGAATGACGGTGAGGCAGAAGTAGAAATTTCCCCTCTCTTTCTCGCATACACACTACATCACTTGCTCCTATTCTTGCTGTCAAAAGAGTATTAATGGTTGGGGCCGTTAATGCCTAAAGGTCATCGTTTTATAGCAATATTGTAATAATATTGAAACTAACCACCAAGCGTCTCAAGAATCAAACTAAAAATATTTGATCCAAATCATCTATCCGGTAGTTTTTCTGTGATGCGTGCTATCGTTTTATTTATATCAGTTTTTCCAACTGTTTATTTCCTAATGCGATTGCTAATTTTTAATTAATGATGCTGATTAAGCCGAAAATTTTGATCATTTTTCTTCACAGAAAAGTAACTGATGAACATATGCACACAAACAGTAACGATTACTATCGAAAGTTCCATCATAATAACGACTAGCAGAAAGACGTCCCGAAGAATATTTTTCCACAAATGATACTTTTTAATGTGATGGAAATGTATTAATGAGTAGCATGGACCTATCCAGTTTTTTAATATAGAAGAGCTTATAATAAGAGTAAAATATCTCAGAAGGAATTCATTAAGCTAAATGATAGCTCGAGGTTCACTAGCAGGCACTCTTCTCAGAAGAGAAATTAAAAGATCATTCCAGAGAAATTAAGGATGAAAGGAGTTGTAGGTTTTGAGAAAAACTGTTCTTGTTTTCATAATGGCAAAGAACGGTCCCTAAAATTAAATTAAAAATTTACCACACCTACCTTAATAAAATATCTTCTAAAAGAGCTTCTAGCAGGGTGCAGTTTTACAGGGAAAATTTAATTTCATATTTAAAAACCGCTATTGCGTCTTTTAAATTTTTCTATTTTGTACTTGATATTACACTCGTACACCATCCATTGTACATATACATTTTCATATATCCCATACATCTGCTGCCTTCGTTGTACGAGCCCTTTACTACTTATCTCAACAGACTTTAATACACGAAAGAAAAGGTCGCAATTTTGTCCGGGTTTTAAAGTTTAAATAACTCGATTATTAAATAATTAAGCAAAAAGTATTTAATAAAAAGTTACCAATTGTGTGATACATAATGGTCCAAATAAGTACAGAAATCAAACGGCATCGGAATTATATATGTATAGGGTTCTTCGGAATGTCATTTCGTTTCCCGACAGAGGATTTAATTGTATTCTTTTGCACCCAACTTCACATTTAAGCCGTATAATTTTTATATGCTTTGAGAGCTCATATAGCAAGGCTTGTGTGTGAAAAATTCCAATTAATTCTACGCAGTAGTTTTTGGTTGGTGCCCTTTTAAATATGGAGAGCGATAAGCAGCATTTTCGACATATCTTACTGTTTTACTACAGAAAGGGTAAAAATGCTGTTCAAGCCAGAAAGAAATTGACTGATGTGTATGGAGAAGGTGTGTTGACAGTACGCCAGTGCCAGAACTGGTTCGCTAAATTTCGATCCGGCAATTTTGATGTCGAAGATGCACCACGTTCGGGAAGGCCGGTTGAAGCTGATAAAGACGCGATAAAGGCATTAGTTGATGTGAACCGGCGAATAACAACACGTGAGATCGGATTGAGGTTAAATTTATCAAATTCAACAGTTTATGACCACTTGAAAGGCCTGGGATTATCCTCGAAGCTCGATGTATGGGTTCCCCATGTTCTCACAGAGAGAAATCTGTGTCGCCGCATTGACGTCTGCGATTCGCTTCTCAAACGTCACGAAAATGATCCGTTTTTGAAGCGCATCATCACTGGGGACGAAAAATGGGTTGTATACAACAACGTCAAACGCAAGAGGTCATGGAGCAAAAAAGATGAACCGGCTCAAACCATTTCCAAAGCCGATATTCACCAAAAAAAGGTGATGCTGTCTGTTTGGTGGGATTTTAAAGGAATCGTTTTTTTTGAGCTTTTACCGGATAACACAACGATTAATTCGGAAGTCTACTGTCATCAGCTGGACAAACTGAATGATGCACTTCAACAGAAAAGGTCAGAACTAATCAACAGGAAAGGTGTAGTGTTTCACCAAGACAACGCGAGACCTCACACAAGTTTGGTCACTCGCCAAAAGCTTTTACAGCTTGAATGGGATACAATGCTACACCCACCATATTCTCCAGACCTGGCACCATCGGATTATTATTTGTTCCGGTCACTCCAAAATTTTTTAGACGGTAAAACCTTCACCTCAAATGAGGAGGTCAAAAACCTCCTCGATCAGTTTTTTGCCAGCAAAGACCAAAAATTTTATGAGCGTGGAATTATGCTACTACCAGAAAGATGGCAAAAGGTGTTGGACCAGAACGGTCAATATATAATTTAATAAAGTATTTGTTTATTATACGAAAACTGTCTTTCGTTTCCACAAAAAAAAACGAAATGACTTTCCGAACAACCCTATATATACTTCACATCTAATTGTAAATAAAAGCCTTTGTTTTTTCAGAATACGGGCTATTTTCAGTAATGCTATAACTTCCGTTTGCGAATTTCGGCTGCATCAAAAAGAAAATACTTACGCCACTGTTGTAGGTATTCGCCTAATGGTGGAGGAACCCAAAAAGCATGGTATAAATGAGTGAAAAACTTTCATAGTTACTATAGCGTATCGTGCAATTGTGATTTTTTTTTTAGAATAATTATTAGTAATAGGCGATTGAACCGACAGAAATCGTCGAAGAAGTTAAACAGCATTTTAAAAAAATGTCAAAAATTAACTGAACATTTAAGATGGCCGAACTTGTCGGTATAATTGAGAGACATGAGTGCAAACATAGCCACAAAAAAATCGAAAATCGAATATACATAACCCCCGGAAATTCAACATTCGCGATAGTTCTTGAACAGGCCCCGTACACCCTTAGCATTTATTGACAACTAGTGGTTGAATTTGTTTAGAGTTCATTAGTTTGATCGTGTGAAAGATTTTAAGAAATTTGAGGTGTATTTTGGTGTGCAGTCTAGAAACTCGTTGTACCAAACATTAAGCAGACAAAGTGCATGCCATAATTCAAGCTGTCTAATGAGCGTAATAAGTTTTCCTTAGAAAATAGCGTTTACTTCAAAGTTTCGCATTTTATCAACTCCATCCCTGTACCAGCCCGCTACTACCGCTACTTTTTTAAATTTCAAATAACCAACTTTTAATGAACAACAAACAATTGTTTAATTTTACTTTTCAACATAAACTAAATAAACCGTAAACTTTCGTCTAAATTTAATTAGGTGGGTATTATGTAGAGTAGAAATTTTTTGCTAACTATTTCGCATTTCGGACAGTGACAGGAAGAGATAACTTCTAATAGCTGACATGCTGTAGAAAACGTAAAGGGTATTAGATAATGAGTAGGTAACGTGAGAGGTATATCGGAATTAAAACAAGGACATTTGCGGTTCAAATTTATGTACCTGTATGAAAAGCTGGTATGGTAGTGTCGAGATTTCTCTCCGGCTGTCCCAATTACTGCTAATCTGTCTATTTTGAACAAATTAATTGCGCTCATGAGTCCAAACGTCGAGAAGTTACATGTCCAGGTAGACATAGATGCATTCATTCCTAATATATCACAAAATTACACGTCGGCTATAATTTTATTTGTTCTTTACCGACACAAAATCCTAGTCATAAAATCCTTCCTTATAAAGAACACTCTTTTCTAAATTTATTTAGAACAAGTGTTAGTTTAAGAAATATGTCTTAAAGCTAAAGATTCCAAAGAAACTAATTCATACCAGAAAATAATTTTTGGTGTGCTTCAGTGCTGCAACGCTTTCAGGCGAGCAGATCCATTACCCTACATATATATTGTAGAAATGCAAATCGAGAGGGTAGGGCGGAAGCCCCCCTTCAGCCTTTTATTTTTAGAATAGTATGGGAATGGGTAAATAGTGATTGGAAATGATACGAGCGAAATAAAGACAAAGGAAAAGTAAAAATTTATCTGTAAAATATTACTGAGATCAAAGACACTTGTAGCATGGTACTAGAACACACGTTTGACTGTAATATTTTTACATTGACGGTTTTGTAAAATTACAAGCTACATAAATTTTGTGGTTATTGTTGGAAAGGGTGTGTCAATAACAATTTAGCTTATTTCGAATGACATATTTTTAGAGTGGGTTGTCGGGTTTTAGAACTGAAGGATTTTTATTAAACTTATTAAGTAGTCACGACGGTTAGAAGCTCGTTTTTAGTTTTTGTTTTAGTGCATTTCAAGTTTTATAAGTGTTTTGAATTCTAAATGTCATTCATTCTAATAATGTTCGATGTATACTTGTGAAGTTTATTTTTTTAGAACTGAAATGGGTTCCTAAAGAAATAAAAATAAAATAACGAAACATCCAACGACAATCCCATTTGATTATTATAGATTTTTATCCAAATGCCTACGATACAACTGTAAAATGAAACATCGTTCATTTTGGCGAGAATATTTCCAGAGTGGCAGTTAAATAGTGTTAATAAGTAGTAAAAAACAGATATTTATTTATGTTCAGTTTGCAACACTGTCGTTTCGGGTAGGTACTTAAAAATTAAATGCTTCTTTAAAGTCGTTGTTCAACGTCTGGTTGAAAAAAAGACAAATTGAGTGGTACATGTTTAAACGAGGTTAATGGTAGAAGATAAGTATTAAAAGCAAAAAAAGTTCACCAGGTCGTGAACAGTAAACATACCTACAAATAAGGCTCCCAACCCTCTTAGTAGTAGGCTATTAGTCAGCCAGACAAAAGAATTCATTTAGTCCATGCCGCCGTATACAAAGTGAATAAACTTATTATAAAGGCAACGTTTTATTGAATTGAATTGAACTAAAAACGATTAACCTAGTCGTAAAAATTGCTAAAAATACAGTTTTATTACAGAAAATTCCCTTTTCAATTATTTGGACCAGTCGAATCATATATTGTGCTGATACTTATCGTTTCATTAAATTTTTAAAAATTCACAATTGCACTGTATAAAATAGGGACTACCACCATTATACCACATCGTCGCCATGTTTTTTAAGTTCCGCCCAATTAACAAATCCCAATAATTCGAATTTTCTAAATAATCGTCTCCACTCCTCTTTATCCTGTAGTGTCATAGCCAGAATTTATCAATGGAGGAAGTTAAGGTAAGAAACAGTAGAAATTCACAGTTTCACTAAATAAAATGGAACGGAGTGATAAAGAAGAAGGGACTAGTAAAGAAGTAATGTAATCTAGGTATATCTTCGCCCCACTCTATTTTAGTTTCTTGATTATTTTACATATCTATATTAACTTTGATATTTCGATTCATATAAGTTTCCTGTACTACATCTAACCATTTAAAAGTGTTAGGAAGTGAATAAAAAATGAAGAAAGGATGCAATGCAATGAAAAGAGCAGAAGCGTTAGAGTGAAGCTCTTTTAACGAAGTCATTAGATTGCCTCTTGTACTCGAACGTAGCAGGCAGAAACAAAGCTTTTTATTTTCAAATAACAGCACTTGGGGATAAGCATTCGTCGAGTTTAACAGATAATCAACGCTTTAAACCCTGTCACGAGTGTGAACGTTGCAATACAGCAGCACCTACCGGACTACGACAACTAACCAGAAGCTATCTGAATACAATTACAGACCAATCAACCCAACTTCCACTTCGGCATTACTGTAACGAGCTCGGGGACTCTGTTCTTGCCCCCTGTCACTCACAGCGCGGTCCTCGTAATCATACTGACCAAATACATGTTTCGTTTTTATTTCCCCAAAAAACAATTTTAATTACGATATAGACGTTAATGGACACACCCAATTTACACATAACGCAGCAACATTGCACGTAGTGTGTATATACTGCATGAGAATTAAATTAATAAAACTACCTGCATACAATAAATAATTACTAATGATTAAAATTAAAGGCTTCGTTAGCACATTACCACATGTTTATTAATAATTTAATTTTTAACTTTCGTTAAACTATCGGTAATACAAATTTCAAGAAACATTGCTAATAATTGTTGATGAATAAACAATAAAAACAAATGTTTCTGCCAAAAATTAAAAATTGTCTTTATATTTGATTGCTTAATAACTGCCAAAATAAGTTGGCTGTATTGTTATTACTACCTATACTGTTTAAACTCGTCCAAATTTGAAATGATCAATACAAATGTCTTATCATCGACTATCTTAGCTGCACCAGTTTCTGTGTGAACATGACTATAGTAAAAGAAAAGCTGTGAATGAGGAAATTGCATTAACCAAGAAAGAAAAAGAAAGTGAAGACGTTTCAGTGTGATCATAAAATTCTGTTGTTTTTTTTCCTCTTTTTTTATAATGTAACAAAATTAATACTCGACCCTTCTAACTTCTAAAAGTTTCATTTTAGAATGTGTACTATGTATTTGTGGGTGCTAACTATTAAAAAATATGTGGATCAATTTGATCTATTGCCATAATAAATTTCGCGTTTCTAGGTCAAACGATTCATGAGAAAAATGGCTGTGACAGACAGATAGGTGGACGGATGCGCGAATGACCTTTGTAAGGTACCCTAAAAGGGTGTTCTCTATATTTTATGGTAAATTTGTTTTCAACAACTAAACTGTTTTCAGTTTTATTCCTTTCGAGATTATGTCACTCACTGTTCCCTTTTTTTTTTTCTTGATACATCTGACAACAAAAAGTTATATATAAAGTCGGCTTGAGAGGAGAGGAATTTGCGGTCCTTTGTTAGGCTCGTCCTTCAAATAAGGGATTCATTTTCCCTTAAGAACACCACTACTTGGCACAATCTTACGGCTGACCAGTTCTCTTCCTTTATCTATGCAGCAACGTTTTTGTTGAAAGCCATACACAAAGGACCATCGTTAAATAGCCGAATGGAGCACGGAAGAAATCAATTTATATTTTAAATGAAACTCTCGAAAACGATGTAAGAAACTTCGGTAATAAAATAATTAGGGTGCAACATATAACAACTGTGCTTTTTCTGTTTGAATATTCTAGAAATCGGACTGCAGTCATATTTGTTCAATTATAAAACTGTTGTACTTTTGGATGAATATTATAGTAGTCATCGTTATCTATATTTCAGTAGAATCGTCATTATCTATACATACACTTCGTGAGTCTAAAGGTTTTTATTTATAAAACAACGTACTTGACAAACTTAATTCGAAGGCTTCTTTTATACTGTGTATCTATACTACAAAAGTTATTCTACGAAATTTGTTCAATTTCCTATACGAAATAATTCCACAAAATTCTTGTTAGAACTATTTTTCTAACACCCTCTGTGATAGTGTGTAACCATCAGACGCCAGAACGCGAGTTTCGTTCTTGTCTTTATTAAACTAGTTTGAAGTTTGAACGCCTTCGGCCAGAATAGAATATAGAGATACGGATCTGTTATGAGCTGGCGGTTCATCAAAGATGACATACATGATGAAACATAAAACAGGGCTACAACAATACTTACGGTATTGGGATCCGTCAAATGGGCATACACCATCTGGTGGAAAAATTTATAACTCGAATGAGGGAAAAATTTACATAGGAACTGTGCACGCAAAATTGTTTATTAAAATAATAAAACACGTTAAAAAAGTAAATTTTTTTGATGATGGAGTCGACGAAGTTTTCTTCTAAAGTTAAATCAAATAAAAAGTTAATATGTTCAGTGAAAAGCCGCAATAGCACTTCAGACATAGATCTTCACTCTTCACCTACATTAACTACTTTCCAATAAAAACTAACCGTTTTATATATGTAAAAAATATATTCGGAAAATTAGAGAAAAAAGTAAATTAATAGAAGCTTGGATGAAAGCCGTAGGTATCAAAGAAGTGAATTCCGGAATAAAAATTTGTTCACGTCATCGTAATGCACACGATTATATTTCAGCAAGTATTTACCATCAGCCATATAAGGTTATGTATATTTAAAACATCATCATACTAAAATTATAAAGTGAGAAATTATTTATTAATGTGTTTGCAACGTTCTCTTAAATCGGCTTTGCACGTGCAAGTCATTGATATGATATTGCTTAAATCACCCAGAATCATCTCAAATCCGAAGTTTGCAAAAAGTAGGCAGTAAACTTGACGGAATTTGAAGGCTAGCTTCCGGATTTGTTATTTCCGAATTATATGTGATTGGCATTAAAAACACGCTCACCTTCAACGAAATTTCCTTTCCGAAGCTTTGTGTCAGCCCAATCACATACTGTGTCAACGCTTATCATTTTATCGTAATTTAAAAACTTGGAAATTGCACGGTACACTATACGAACTACGATAAATTTTCCCTAATCGGCGCCATGTTTTTAGGCTCCTCCTATTTGACGGATCCCAATAGGTAACATTATATGTATTTAGTTTCATACTTTCATTCAAATGCCGGCAACATAACTAAAACAATAATTTATATGTAGGCACTTTGCTTTCTTTTAAGCAAACAACAAAGTTGCAAAAAACGGTTACAGCAGCTACAACTATTTTCTAAATTCACACTAGATTCGCCACAAACAGTTGATTTGACCCAATTTTACTGATGAGATAAAATATTCCAGGAAATGAGTGGATACAAAGTTGTAAAATTCAGAACTCTGATTTAACTGTTACGTTTATGTTTCGTAAGTCTGTGAGCACACGAATTCTGAATAATCTCTTTACATAAACCTGCATATAAAATAAATTGTATCAATTAAGAAAGCACTCGCTCCTCTGTAACATCAATGAAATTTTGAATTTATTAAAATACATATATGTGACTCTCTGTAATGATTAATTACTTGAGCAAGTTTGTTTTTAGTACTTTTGTCAGTTACATTGGATGATTCGTGTATTTTTCGGTAGCCGATTATTTTTCCGTTGAAATGGAAATGGCGTTAGTTAAAAATGCTAATGGGGGATATTAATAATTGGCCGTTAAAATCTGGGGAAATCATGATTACGTAATGCACTATATTTTACCTCATCGGGTATGTCATACTGGCTAACTGTTTATTTAGCGGTCGCAGCTTGTCTTTCTCGGAATCGCAATAACGGCCACTTTTATGGAGTCTCCTAATTACCTTAATAAATAACCTTCATTATGCCATATATTTGAATTCAACTGAATTAAATCCAGAACTTGGAATAAAGGCAGTAAATTGTCAGGAGATCAACCGCCACGTTCCATAAACAGAAGAATTACCTTCATCTAAACGTCTTGTGCGAATCCATTGTTCCCACTAATGTCAGCAATAATCCTTACAATATGGTTCTTAATTTTAACTAGTCACCGGAAATTTCCTTTCTTATCTTATTCCTGGTCTCTCCGCTGAAAACGATAGAATTGCTTTATTACTCGCGAACAGACTGACAGCCTGTGGATTGTCTTGAAAAAGGAAATTATTGTTTTTATACTAGCAACTGACGCTCAGAAACATCCGTACCAACTTTTGCACTGTTTCAACGTTCTTGCGTTCTTCATAAAATATCAGTCCAAACTTTTTGTTTACAATGGTGGCGGCTTGTAAGTCGGTATGCCACCATGTACAAAAGTACATGTATGAGTCGTTACACAGGGCTGAAATAAACACCTATTACGTTAAATTAATTGAATGGCGTAAAAGTATAAAAGATAGAACATTTTTTTAGTGATGCCCAGCCATTTCCTACCAATATGTAACTCGACATCTTGATCTAGCTTATTTGGTCTTGATCTTACCCCTGCTCAAATATCTAGTCTTAGTCTTGGTCTTAGTGGTCTTTCTTTCTTGTAACTTGATACTTATATTCTTTTAATAATTCTTCTAAGCACAAATTTTTCCGACACAATAATTACCTTAAATGCTGAAATTTTCTGAAATACATCCGAACTTGTCATGACTTTAAAAAAAAATAGTATCGATAGTTGTGGGTTAAGATAATTCAAGAACCTACCCTTCCTCCCACGCATAAATTCCCCCTTTCGCGAACAAAATTGTAAAAGCTATCAAAAAAAATTGGTTTGCCTCTATATCTACGTATTTCAACCATGTGTTATCCAGACATACGAACAAATAAATGCCTTTGCCTTCTGCAAAAGACAGTAGAGGAGACGTGTCTTTTACATTACATTAGTAAATTTATTTGCTTGGAGCTTTAGCGAATATAAATCTTATCGGTTACGGTAAACTCCGTCAAATCAAACATCTAATTCAATGAATAGTATCTAAGATAACTTACCTGGAGGCCGTTTAAATTCTGCACAGTCTTAACAGATTTGCATCTAATTTATGTGCAGTAGTCATCTACAAACATGACATCACCTCCACAAACCACCCTTAATAACACGTTTATATTTAGACTGAAATAATTAATTAGGAGACCAGATTAAGGATATTGATTCCTTAGCTAAATTATAATCCAAACAATGAACGACTTGTATACGAAATCGTTAAAAATAAGAAAAATTGTTTTCACGGATAAATTTTGATATATTGAAACATCAATTAATAAAATTTTTAACAAGCTGTTAATAAAAGTAGAATATACATAACTACAGAATCAGCTACATAAATCCTAGGAGTACGAGATGGAAATTATTTTCTATGAAGGTTAAATTGATTATTGCTTTTCTCGAGTTGTTATGGAAAATAGAAAATAACTGAAAATTTTTGCAGTTACTGTGATAGTGGGCGGTATATCTAATGAAAACGTAAAATGTTTATACAAATAAGGATTTAGAAACATCATGAAACCAATTTAAACTTAGGTATTACCGTTAATTTGACAAGATCAAAGTTTAGTTAATTGAATTGATAGTGTAATTAACTGTAATTAAACTTGATCGTTACCTAAACTGTTTAATGGAACTGTCTTGTTCTAAATTCTTCTTTTCAAAAAGTTTACAAGGCAAAAAGTTGTAACTTTAACAGCAGTTAGGAAACGTTTTAAACAGTTTATGCGAAACTGTACATAATCAATTACAATCTACACTTTTCGCAAAAAAGAATAATAAAAGCCATATAAATACATAAATGAATTATATTAATCGGCAGTTTTTTCTGTATCTAAATTCGTAGGCATGTTTCTAAAACTACAGAAACAAAAACTTATAAAAATATTAACAAGAAAACTAAAGCAATGAGGACCAGGGCTTATCTTTCGGGAGGAATTTGTGCTTCTTAGAAAGAGTCAATTTATGCTTTTTAGCAGGGGTATGTTCTAGAATTTTCATAACTCTCACAACTATGTCTGACAGAAAATTTCAACATTTAAGGGAAGAAAAAGTAGGGAAAGATTAGTGGATGATTTTAGGTATTTAGGGAGTCAGATAAGTAAGGACGGAAGGAGTAGTAGGGATATAAAACAGGGGATAGCGCAGGATCAAATCGCCTTGAATGCTCGCAAACGGTTAACATAGAATTCGAAAAAGATTGTTAAAGGAGCGCAGCACTGTACGGGTGCGAAACATGGACGAAAGAAAAGGTTAGAAGCTATGCAGTGTTACAGGCTAATGATGAGGATACCGTGGATAGAGAAAGTTAGAAATGAAGAGGTACTAGAAAGAATAGGTGAACAGAGGACTCCATGGAGCTCAATAAGAAATAAGCGAAATAGGTTGGTAGGACACCTTGTCAGGCGTGAAAGGCTAGTCAGGGACATATTAGAGGCAGAAAAAAAAAGACTTAAGAGGAGCAGAGGTAGACCTAGAGTAGATTACTGCTCATAAATAGTTAAGGATGTGGGATGTTCTAGTTTTAGGGAAATGCGAAGATTAGCTCAGGATAGGAAATAGTAGAGGTACGTGTCCAACCAGTTTTAGGACTGACAACCTTATGAGGATGATATCGTAGCTTTTTTTAAGAAATTCAGCGTGACCCATTTTGCTCGTGTCTTTATACCTACAACAATTTCTGTAATATATTGAAAGACAGTGCCGGTGGAAGTGTGCATAAAAGTGCTTCAGATTTGTTAAACAAAATGTCTAACAGTATTAATTCATTCGTATGCAGACGATATGTAAGTAGTATATCTGATACAAATTCCACTAACTAATCTAATGAAATAATAAAATTAAAAGTACAATAAGAGCAAGTTACATACGAGTACAACATGATATCTTATGGGGCTTCTAAGCCTGTACAGTAGTACATTTGAAACTGGTCACCGCTATTAACAAATCATCTTTTATCGCAGTTAAAACCCCGTGGGGGTTATTAAACTCTAATGCGTTCCATGGCGCAGAAGAATTTGGTTAATGTTGCAGCCCTTTCGCCAGATTATACGTATATATATGGCGTTTTGCCTTGACTTGTCAAGCATAAAATTTATACACTGGTGTTCTTTACCTATAGGTACACAAATAAATAGAACCAAAGGGATCCGTTTGCATGTGTGTACATTCATGTGTTCGTTTACGTACGTATGTACATATAATATGAATAATAAATTTTGCAGCTTATTTGAAATTTATGTAGCAGTAATCAATAGCTACACGATAGAACGACCATCAACTCAAAAGGAACTTCCCTCGGCACCCCAGGTTAACAGTTACCCCCTATTTCCATACAAAGGAAATGCAAGAGGTGTTTAATACGTTTCAATGGTTTATACACCACAATAACATATTTAATAGGTATCCAAGTTTAAAAATTTGCATAATAGAAATTTTGATGACCTATTTAATTCCAACTAGTATGGAGTTACGTCATATTCACAACTTGTAGAGACCCTTAACAATCGCTCTCTTTCTCAAATTATCTACTAACCAATAACGTATCTCAAGGAAACCAGAAACTAAAGTGGAATGGCATTTACTACGTAATTTTCGAGAGTGAGTACAAATTTATCCCTAAAATTATCTCAACACGTTAGGATTCTAACATATTCTGATCTCAAAACCCAGCTCCTATTTTTCTTTTACAAGAAGATCAATATAATATTGATCCATTGTCATGCAAGCTTCGAAAGTTAAAAGCTCAATGGCTAATAGTGTGTCTAATCTGTACTTTTATCACATAGTGCATCGAGTTGATATACAATAAGAAAGAAATGAATTGAAATAGAAAAGGAGACTGCGATAGGGGAGATAATAAAAAACAGAAAAAGAATTTACCCCAAATTCCCCACAACAATTTTAAAAAACGAAGTGAAATATTTATAAGTTTAATGTTATTGTTTGTAACACGTGTTGGCGATGAAGGTGTTCCTCGTGCTTATATTTTGTTTGCTTATGTAGATCACAACGGTATAGTTGAACGGAAGGCGAAATTTATGGCAGAAAAAGAGCTTCAACAAGCAATTTAGAAGCAGCTCTCCAAATAAGTCCATTTAAGGAAAAGCTTCGGTTCTTCGAAATTTAAATATTCATGAAATCTGTTATCAGCAAAGTATTTTCTATGCTAAATAAACACTTTTTGCAAGGTGACATATTTGCCATTTTCATTTCTATAGTGTTGTATCTCTATTCTAAGCTTGCGTTTAGTAATTGAGATTAAACGGTTCAAGTAATTTCACTCTTTTTTTAATGAGTGAATAATTATTTTGTGTATTTTTGTTAAGACTACCAGAGTAATTACATTTGAAGGTTTCATCAAAATGTCTTTTGTGCTTTTTGCTTGAAAAATGTGGAAACAATTATACAAATACAGAAAAATATTTCATTAAGCGGTAGTGTAATTTATTTTTGTCTTATTATCGCCACAAATAGGTTTCTATCGTGTAGCTCGTTAATTAGATTCTTTTGTTAAGGATTCTCTAAATGCTATTATTGCTGTTTTAAAAGAGAATGCGCCACGAAGGACAAAGGAAAGAGGCAAACAAAGAACGGCAAAAACTATAAAAACGTATATTTTAAAAAGAAGAAAATGAACATTCTGTCAAATAATAATTCCCGGAAATAAATTATCAGGGCCAGGACGTGAATGAAATTTCTTCAGAATAGAAGAATAAAGCCAAGGATTTCCTTAAAACCAGTAAATTTCGCTCGTTCTCCTCTGATGAACGAATTTCTAGGCTGGATTGGGAATTTTTACTACAAAGACCTTGTCATGATCGCGTTTTAGAAAGCGTTCACAAAATTGCGAGTAGAGGAAAATGATGTCGTGTCCTAAATGCAAACGCAAAAAACTAGTTCAGCATCATGAAGGGAAGAATAATAACAAAGTTCTGTTACCCGCAGCTACAAACTAACCACATTCTATGGCCATCATCTTCAATACATATTCTTATCAAAGACTACAACAAGTAGCCTGCCAATAAATCAATCTGTTAATAAATTTGTCACAATACATTTTTTGTGAAACGGTTTTAGTAATGAATAAAACCGACCTTGACCTTACTTGTAGGAACCACATGTAAATTTAAAAAGTGATGTACAAAATCCATTATTAAATTATCCATCTAGTAATTACTGTAAATGGTGCTTTTACCCGTTTTGTCGCAAGTCCAGCCTCAATTTGATCAGTGAAAAACGACTGGAGAATCATCAACTTGACACTAATAGACATGGCATTTCCCTAAATAAAAATATCGTAGAAAAGTACTGACAAATTATGGTCTATACTGTTCTACACAATATTTCTATTTCGGGATACGCTAGGTATAGCGCCAGCTTGACGGCCCTCCAGTCGTTTTACGTTGGACAGCTAGAGAATGTACCACATTTCAACGACAAATTATCGACAATTACAACCACAATTAAAAACCACAAGTGAGATACATGTGGAATATGGACCTTAAAGGAATTATTAAACTTAAGACGTATGACAACAGCGAATTCTCACGGGCCTAGAAGAAAACTCGCGTTTCGGGTTTTAGCCGCTTTTTATAATTGTGAGATGTTATATATCGTGTAAATAAGCCCAGTGTAATGTAGCTATTCAGATAGTGTTTATAGCAACAAAGGTATCGATATTTAGAGAGTAATGATGTGAGAATTCCATAAGGGATGTCGTCAGTAGAAATGCGTCGTCCGTAATATAGGCCAAGTGACAATTCTCCTTTCGTTAACGATTCGTTGTCGCATCAAAACGCGACGGCGTCGCGTCAAGTCGCGTCGCGTCGCGTCGCTTGCATCTCTCGGGTTACTTCATTAGAACCGGATAGTTTCAGTTGAATCCATAGTGTGCCGTCGGAGGTATTTTGCTAGAAATTGTACTTAAGACGGCCCACAGGGACATCTTCAGTTTCGCTACGTTTGGAATGTTGGCTGCGAAGCTTATCCGTCGTATGACATGCATTACAGGTTTATGTCTTCTTGCCTGCCTTCCGTGAATTCTCAACGACCGACTTGAACAGGAAACGGAATCTAAAGAATCCTTACGGAAACTATCGCCAACTTTATTTCCTCTCGTTAACTCCTAATACATCACCACTGCCCGTTTATAAAAAACTATAAACACACTCGCAAATCCATACGAACAACTCCAAACCCCCAGTTACCACGACTGTAAGTAATTTTTTTATCAAAGGAATATAATATTCGTATAAACAAAGCATAAATCAATATCAATGTGTAGATATTATTACTTGTACAGGTACAGTACCTACTTGCAAAGAAAAAATTTCAAACAAATTCAGGACAAACCACTTTCGATTAGGTCAAATTATTCCAAGGTATCTTCCGTTGAATAAAGTAGTCTATTGGGATCTGTCAAATGGGAGGAGCCTAAAAATATGGCGCCGATTAGGGAAAATTTATCGTAGTTCCTATAGTGTACCGTGCAATTTCCAAGTTTTTAAATTACGATAAAATGATAAGCGTTGACACAGTATGTGATTGGGCTGACACAAAGCTTCGGAAAGGAAATTTCGTTGAAGGTGAGCGTGTTTTTAATGCCAATCACATTATAAAATTCGGAAATAACAAATCCGGAAGCTAGCCTTCAAATTCCGTCAAGTTTACTGCCTACTTTTTACAAACTTCGGATTTAAAAAGTGATTCACGTTATATAATTGGTGAGGTGATTCTGGGTGATTTAAGCAATATCATATCAATGACTTGCACGTGCAAAGCCGATTTAAGAGAACGTTGCAAACACATTATTGCAACTTTGTTGTATTGCAGCAGGTAGGTTCTTAACCTCAAAATACTTATATCGTATCATTAGAATTGTGTTAAATCAATTACACAGGAATAAATAATTTCTCACTTTATAATTTTAGTATGATTCTAGTTTTAAATATTAAGGTTATGGCTGATGGTAAATACTTGCTGAAATATAATCATGTGCATTAAAATGACGTGAACAAATTTTTATTCCGGAATTCACTTCTTTGATACCTACTGCTTTCATCCAAGCTTCTATTAGTTTACTTTTTTCTCTAATTTTCCGAATATATTTTTTACATATATAAAACGGTTAGTTTTTATTGGAAAGTAGTTAATGTAGGTGAAGAGTGAAGATCTATGTCTGAAGTGCTATTGCAGCTTTTCACTGAACATATTAACTTTTTATTTGATTTAACTTTAGAAGAAAACTTCGTCGACTCCATCATCAAAAAAAATTTACTTTTTTAACGTGTTTTATTATTTTAATAAACAATTTTACAATTTGCGTGCACAGTTCCTATGTAAATTTTTCCCTCATTCGAGTTATAAATTTTGCCACCAGATGGTGTATGCCCATTTGACGGATCCCAATAGACTATGCAAAATGGATAAGTACATCCTACAATCAGGTTCAGTGGATAACGTACACAAAATTACCTCGAATAATTGTGATTTTTTTCATTTCGTGTAAATATTTTTAACTGTTAAGTGCGATAAATTCCGGTTAAATATGACTTAGGATCGTTGTAAATCTGGTAGAAACGTTTGTGACATTAAGGCAAACGTACTAACAGACACATTTTCCCGAAAAGATAATGGTAACTTTATTTCGAATATATGTATACCCAGAGGCTATTTATTAAAAGTGTGAATTAACATACGATAGTGTATAAGGCCGATGTTGGTATTTCTCGCCCGTCTTTTTTAAACGGTTACGGCCCTTATCACAGGACAATAAAATAAAATACCCAGCAGTAAAGGAAGTCAAACTAATGAATATAGATATCCTTTTGTTTAGTGCCTATATTTTTATGTGCACGCTATATCCACCTACGGCCGTTTTTCTCTCAAACGTTATATTACAGAATTTCACGGGGATACACTCGAATTGCTGATGATCGAATATTTTAATAACGCCACTATTCTTTTAATCCAATAGATAAAAAAACGTTTCCATCAATTCCAACCAAACATAACCATTGAAATAATTTATCCCACGCAATTACACAATTAATTTTGATACCTATTATTAAATTTTAAATTGATATTGGCAATCAATTGACAAGATAAAAAATGAAGTAAATCGAGTACGTGAAATTTGACAGATGGCCATTCTGTTATTTGACGTGCAGAGCATCGAAAAACGATTGCAGAAAAAACAAACGCAGAACTTCCTGGTGCACCTAGTATAAATTCAGTAGCTTTAAATGAATATGAATTGAAATGGCATAAACAAATTTTACTATTGAAAACACGTTGCGCTTAATAAAGCATCTATTGAAATGCATCATTAACTTAAATTCATTGTTTGAATTGTTTGTGATGCAGCTTTCATTCCAATTTGAATGGAAATGTCAACTAAAACCTGCAATCCATACCATTCGAGATAATCTTGTAGAGTATAGCACAAACTTGATTGACTTATTCGAATACTTCTTCTACTAGCAATATCCTTCTAGGCAACCGAATGTTTGCTGGGTTTATTGATGTAAGTGGCATCATTTTCATTTTTATCCTTCAAACGCAGGAAACTCAAAGGATTACAGAAAATCAGTTTCCTTTAAAGATGTTTTAGCTTTCAAATTTATAGAAACCTAAGCGGAACTGTTGTACTTTGTTGTACGTCTTCCTATCCGTCGTGCAGTTAGGTAATATTTATACCAAATGATAAAGTTTAAGAAGTCAAATAACTCAAGATGGATAAAGACTACCCTGTCATCATGAATAAAATCTATAGCTTCATAGTTCCTTAAAAAAAATCATATTTCTAGCTCATTTCAATGAATTTCAAACTTTACTTTAATATTGGGAGACTAACCCTCGCTAATAGACTAACTGCAGATGTCGGCAAACTTTTAAACTGTAAGAGCCATTCGCATGAATTTCAAAGAATTTCTAACTGGGTTTTTACATTTTGTTTCAAATTTGTATCGGACAAAAAGGTGACTTTATTTATTATTGTTCATAGATTACAAAAATGGTATGCCAAACAAAACTAAAATTATATTAAAAAATCAATGCGAATTTGTCGCAAGTTCGCGCATCGGTTTTATTTTCTGCAACTGCGACTTTTCAGTCGCGGCGACTAAAAAATCGCAACGCTCGCTAAGCCTTAGATTTAGCTGGTCGAAATGCACTGTAACACTCACACATCAGTACAACTAATTTGGAGATTATTTCTTTCATACGCCATACAACAGTAGCTGTTGGTAAACCCACAAAATTTTTAGGGCTAGTTTTTTCTGGAACCCCCAACACGTTGTTAAATTAAGTTCGTTCAACTTTACCTGCTGAAATAAAGGCGAGTTAAAGACCTTAATTTCGGCGATGAAAAGTCAAATTAATATAGCCCCTCTCCCTCTTATTAATTTGTTAAAGGTTTAAGACGGCTTTGTCGATATCTAACACTAGGTCATTGATAACAAAAGGTAGTTATTTGGATGCTACCTTCTGTCCCTATAAAAACCCATTCTTTAAACGTTAACAAAAACAATGCATCAAGACATCAATGAATCTGATAGCTATAATTGATTCACTTGTCCTTTAACTGATGAAAATCAATAATAAATAAATACGAATGGAATCATTTTTACCTACTAAAATTTGTTACGAAAACTATGAGTAAGAATATGTAAGACTGTTTGTATACTATGTAAGACCAATACGTTATTGTCATATCGATCAATTCATAAACAGCAATGGTCAAAAGAGAGTCATGCCCCTTAGCCCCTTGATACCTCCGATAAGTTGATAGAAACTATGAATGTTTATAATATTGTTGACGTTTAATTTTTTTAATTGTACATTTAATATAATATCAAGTTTTTTGTATCTATTAATTTGCAAGCGTTCTGATAACGATACGTTATTTATTTACATCATATTGAATTTAAATTTTATCTTTAAAATCTTGTTTTCAAATATGGTTAAAATAAGTGAATTTGTTGCAATTTTTGAAAAGTTATTTTCATGTTACTGAGTCTCGTATATAAACAACTTAGCAAGACACTACTTGTCGAAACCAAAATTTGGCAAAGCAAAGTTGCTTTACTATTTACATATTTATCGTATAATAGGTATCTATCTTAGCTTGATAAGTAGATGTGTCTAAATGTAGGGTAAGTACCTACAAATTTTTGTTTGATTAAACAGAAAGTTTCTTTTCCTTTGGTACTTTTTTTTTTTAACTTCGTCGCCCAATATCAAACTTCATAAAAGCAGCCACCTTATCTTAAAACCAAATAAATTTCTGTTTGTTTGTTTACTGGAGTGATAACGAAGGGGAAACTTTTTGCCTTGATTACGTTCCTTCCATAAATTTGCATTACAAAGTCGGTTTACTATAAATTTTGACGAATTAATATTCTTTAAAGTTCTGTTTTTTTTTTTAAACGCTGTTAACATTTAAAAAAGTATCTCCAAAACCGGCGGTTTGTCTTTATTTATCGTTCCTGTTGTCTTAACAAGTAATCCTCATTGGCATAACTGGAATTACAAACGCGTTTACACAGAAATTTACATATTTTCCATACATATACATGAACATAAATGAAAAAACCGAAAATATTTACATAATGAAAATTGCAGATGCTGAAACCCAAGTGGAAAACAACGACCGTTTTTTTTTTTTCAAAAAAAAAAAAATTGAAGTACTTAAAGGCAAAATTATAATAATTCCTAGTGGGCAAACATCAGTTTATGCTTGAGTCGTTGATCATAGATTTCATTTTCCAGGTAAAAATTCAATAAAACGCTGTGCAATATACAGAACGAAAAACATTGTTTGTGAGAATTTATATCTCAGGAAATTAAAAACCAAACGCGTTCGAAATCTGTGAATAAATTGGTACTTGTGAACTGGACCAACACACTGGCCAAAGTGAACTCGTTTATTTGTTATTACAAAAATCTCTAAATACACCTACCAATGAAAAATAATACGTCTTTAATGTATTAAAGGTGGTAGAAATCAAATAGAAAAAAGTGAACGGATCTAAATATAACTATAATTGGTTGCATACGTTCTAATAATACGTCATAACAATGGATACTGGACTGTCAGGATGTGAGACTCTTGTTCCAAATTTCATGCCAAAAAGCGTCCACAAGGAAAGAGGGTCTAGTGTTCACGTGACGATACCAAGTGAACAATTCCGCAAATGACTGATAAAATACACTATTTAATTAATATTTAGTATCCTTGAAGGCGATAGACGTCACCCACAAGGCCCGTCTTCATTGTGGATGCAAACATATGACATGCTGACACCCTCTTAGTCTAGTATCCACAGTTATGAAGCTATGATCATCAAATATATCTTTGATTTGAATAGTTGGTTACATTTACGTATACATTATAAAATGTTAAGGGTCAAAAGCTACACATTGAAGGTTACGTTAGGTTAGGTTACACCACACAACAGGTACAAATGTTTAGAGATAATACAAATATAAATATGATTTCAATTCGTATTCAAATTAAACAACTGTTGATCCACACGAACCTAATATTCTTATTGGTCTATCGTAATTTTTACTAAACGAGAAAATTGCTCGCAAACGTTTAGTGCAAATCGATCAGTAAAATAAGGGGATTACAGTCCGTATCCCAACTCATTTAGCCATTAGTAAAATAACATACAGCAAATTACCATAACAATGTATTGTTATATTGTCTGGCCATATATGAATAACCAGTTTCGAAAACCCTATTACCTTTATCTGTATTCAATCCGAAGTATTAGAACCCACTATCTATTATTTTAGTGGAACTAGTTTATTCGATTTACATGTAATTAGATATTTTTTTTAAAGAATTCCTTAATTACGTAAATTAACTACTTATAAAAGCCGTTAGTTTTCCTGCAAATTAACAATTAGATTGTCCTTAATTACGAATCGAAATTGTATATAATTCTGATCTTATTTTGAAAGTCGAAACGATTTCAGAAACAAACTGCTCATACATGTGACTTTATTACAATATTAACATCAACAAGTCGAAAGCTTATCTTGTCAGGACCGTTTCAATTAAATTCAAAAATTTTGTGATCACTTTAAAAAATGCCAATGGTAAGAGAAATATTTCAATACACTTTTTTCTTCTCGGAAAATTGAATCTCGGTTTGCAAAATAATTTGGATTTTCATTTTCAATAAAATAAAATAAAGCGGTTTCTTGTTTCCAGTCGATTCATATATTCGAAACCAATGCTCAATAAAGTGAAAAAAATCTCATTATTAGATATATTGTTTTGCTTTTTGGACAAAAGAAGAAAGGGCTAAAGCACTTTCCACGAAAAACATTATTTCCTTTATATTATTTATTTTTTGCTATGAATCTACTCGTAAGCAAATATAAACAGACGGAATGAAGTCAAAAGGCGTAGGTCCGAAAGTTAATGGAGGCTTTTTACGAATAATAAAAAATTGACGTGGTCTCATTTTTCGTTTAGGAAGAAATTATTCCCGTCCGGGAATTAGAACGAAAACTGGGGATGTATAGTAGCCATTCCGCTCAAATTGTGATTAATAGTCATCCTTTTTTTTTTGCTAATTTAAAACTAAAATCAAGTCACTGCAAAAACAAACAAACCTGAAGAATAACAATAGCGCTGAAAGGTCGAGGTAAATTACCCGCCATTATTTCTTCCAATTACCACTGAAAAGCTAAAAGGTCAACAGCGGCACATTTCGAAACGTTGATTTTGCGGGCAGCTATATTTCCTACGCATTAAAAGAAAATCAATTAACTACTTGTTGTTTACGACACAATTGCAACCATTCCTACATGTTCTTATCGAAACTGTTGCAAACTCTATAGATCCGCTGTATAATTTCTTTCAAACCAGGTATTTCGCATATCAGACCAACCGAAAACATTACGGAAAAGCGAAATTTACCCAAACTAAAAACGAAATAAATAAATGTGACATGAATCCCCTAAAAGAATTGGTGGATTCACCAACATTAGCTGTTATTTTACCATAAAATAATGTTTATTAGTTATTAGATGTTCCCGATGTCACGCATTGATTTTGCTTAAGACCTCCCTGTTCTTTTAAGAATGTGGACAGTATCACAATGTAAACCATTAACAGCTTTTCGCCTCCTACACGTGAGCCTTGCAGCCAATCGTCCCGCGCTATTTTTTAATGAATGTAGAATACTGAGATCTTCAATTTGATATATGGTACACGTACCTACGACGTATCCAAACCTAGATATTGATACTTCCCAATTGCTATTATACGAGGGTGGATTGATAAGTTTCCGGCCTAACCAAGAGATGACGCCACTAGGCCTACCTTGAGGTGACATTCTATAGTACCATCCTTGGATAGCTTGTAGCTATAGTTTCAGCCCGATCTCCTTGCTAGTGTAGGTTTGACAGCACGCTGAACAAGACGCCTCTGTGGTTTTCGTAAAAATGGAAAAGCAGGAAAATCGTGCTGTCATCAAATACTTTTATTTGAAGGGGTTAACGCCGAAGGAAATTAAAAAAGAGATGGACTCAACACTGGGGACATCCTCCCCGTCATATTCAACCGTTAAGCAGTGGGTTTCCGAGTTTAAAAAGGGTCGTGTGAGCACCTCTGATGGGCCTCGCTCAGGACGCCCCGTTGAGGTCACAACTCCAGATATGATCGAAAAAATTCATCAAATAGTGCTGGGAGACCGCAGATTGAAAGTGCGTGAGATAGCTGAGACCTGTAAGATGTCATATGAACGTGTGCAACATATTTTGCACCAACATTTGCATATGGAAAAGCTCTGTGCAAGATGGGTGCCGCGTTTGCTAACAGTCGACCAAAAATTGATTCGAAAAAACATTTCTACCGCAAATTTGTCATTGTATAAGCGTAATCCAAGCGAATTTTTGCGTCGATTCGTAACCGTTGACGAAACGTGGGTCCACCACTACACTCCTGAAACCAAAGAACAGTCTAAACAGTGGATTGGACCAGGGGAACCAACTCCAAAGAAGGCAAAAACAATTTTTTCGGCGAACAAGGTTATGGCTACTGTTTTTTGGGATGCAAGAGGTATTATATACATTGATTACCTTGCAAAGGGTAATACTATCACTGGTCAATACTACGCAGACTTATTGCAACGTTTGAGCCACGAGGTGAAAATTAAACGACCTCATCTGGCGAAGAAAAAAATCTTGTTTCATCACGATAACGCACCAGCGCACACGTCAATCGTTGCGACGGCTAAAATCAACGATCTAAAGTTTGAATTGATGCCGCACCCTCCTTACTCTCCAGACCTAGCCCCGAGTGACTATTTTCTGTTCCCTAATCTCAAAAAATGGCTTGGCGGTAAGAGATTTGCGGACAATGAAGAAGTAATCGAAGCTGTAAATGGTTATTTTGAGGAGCTTGACGAATCAGTCTATAGAGATGGCATTAATAGACTGGAACACCGCTATGAGAAATGTATCAGCCTTGGAGGAGATTATGTTGAGAAATAAAAAAAAAAAATTTTTAAAAACCTTGTTTTTCTTGGTCAGGCCGGAAACTTATCAATCCACCCTCGTAAGTATAATGATGTCTAAGCATTTCATGTTTTTTGAATCCTCTTTTCGCAAAATAACTTCTAAAATGTTTCTCTCTGTCTTATCCAAACAGGACCATTTAAAAATCTGAGGATATTATATTCCTAATGAAGACTATACCTAATTCACAATTATCTTGGTCAATTTTTATTAACGAATTAAGGAAATAGGGACAACTACTACTGCATATCTGACATCTTCTTTCTAACCTGCATTAATTATTTTCACTTTTGTACATTACCGCTTAACTGAGCAGAAAAATCTTTTGTTGAGACATCTTAAACATTTTAATTTTGGTAACACAATAAATGATACACATTTTCTTTTGTTTTCGTGGAAGAGAGGAAATCTTCAAAAGACACCCAGCCATACGTACGGTACATACAACTGGTTAGTGTCGGATTCCCGAAAAATTTGTCCTTGGACCTACTGACTAAAACCCCTCTACCTCAAGCCGTTATGGGATCAATTAAGGCCCTCATCAGCTGATTGTTTTTTTATGAGTGTAATGAGTTTGTGTACTTGGAAATGAACTAGGCGTTTGTGTGTGTATATGTGTGTGTGCGTGAGTGTTTTGGAATTTCGTATGTTTTATTGGTTAAAGTTCCACATTACTCCAATTGATATTTTGGTATTTATTCTTTTGTCACTGATGCGAGAAATGTCTAGGATGATGAGGGAAGAAAACTCCAGTTTTTCGACAGGTGGTAGGCAGATGTAACAAACACGTACATATCTTGGATTCCAAACTTAATTAGTAGTTGAGGCCAGTATATTATTAGTAGCATATTTCCCTTAATGGTGCTGATCATTACGGAATCCCCGACCTAACCTAATGAGTGATAAAGCCACAATGACCGCCATGCTGGCAAGCTTCTATTATCTCGATCGATCTGGATGTGCTGTGCTCTGCTGTGCTGCCATTTCAGGGACCCTCCTCCCTTCCCTTTGTTGGCCTTATTGTTCCCACTGATTTACGAGCACCAAACGGTTCGAATGTTTTTATCCACGAATTCATGCGCCTCTTTTAAAATAAAAGCCAAAGAAGTTTTTTGTTAGCATTCAACGTAATCTGAGAGCACAGCCTTTCATCTGGTGCCTCTAATATTGCTTAGAAAATATTAAAAGGGTAAAAAAAACGAAAAAGGAAAAAATCTCCTTCTCATTACGAACAACAGCTTTACGAAATTATTTCCCTTACCTACTAACTGACCCGTACCTTAACCTTAATAAACATTGCGCTTGCGTTATCAACATGGGCTGTTAGATAGGGACTTCGTTTGTCCATATTCTTTGGACTTGTATTGGTATCAAAGTTCAATTAATTCAGTAGGCGCAATATAAATACGAAATAATCAATAACGATTATACTGCATTAATATTCGTTCGTTGGATACAAATGTTGATATAAAATTTGAATAAAGTCACTATTTATATAGGTACGGCAATTTCGGTCTCGAATTTATTTTTAACTGCAAATTATTCATGAACTCTTGATTCTACAACGTGGTTTCGTGAGTATTATAATGCGACGTTCTTCCTTATTTAAAGATAACACTTTGAATTCAAAGCAAACAAAAGTAAATCCAAAACCAAGCTCACATCTTCGCGATTTACCGTCGCAAACAAACAGCCAACTCTCAAACAGATCAATATTGATTTTGTGATAATTTGAATAAAACGAAATTAAAATTTTCCGTTGCCAAATCGAGACAGGGTTGAAAAGAAGTAGATGGTGTTAAATGCCAAAAGAAATTTATTTTACTGCATATAATTCAGTCGCTGTACTCGTATATCTTCTTTTAGTTTGCGACTAATTTCTCACATTAAATCCAATTTGCGTCGTCTATTCGGTAATTGTTTCTGCCAGGAAGACTTTATGTAAGCGCCTACATGCATTCACTGAATATCTCATAAAAGTCGCGGAAACCCGTTTATGACCGGTTGAAGGAAATAAAATGAGAAATAAAAGTTCCACAAGTACTTAACAATTATACGCAGGCCAATGTAAAAAGGCTGCTTACTGCATGAATGTATGCAAGATGGCTAAGAAACTGCACAATCAGAAAGTATTACCTTTATTGTTCCTATTATACAACAATTGAGCCTTTATTTATCCATAAAACTCAAATAAAAGCCAAACAAATCACACCAGGTAAAATACTGTAGTTCCAACTACCTAAAACACCTAGTCACGAAATGCAAACTGACCACAACGTAACGATACTATGGTAACCCGCACACAATAAACAATGTCAACAAGCATATACATACTTCGATTGTAGAATTTCAACAGTATCAATTGCATATACATACTGTAACCACAACATTTTATTACTATATCCTTCCCAAATTTAACGACAATGTACGTAAGATATCATAGCAACGTAAGGGAATTCATTTTGACTGTAGCATTTTTTTCACAACAGATCTAATCTAATGTACTCCTACATATTAACCACAATGTAATAAGCTACAGCAACGCAATGTAATAAACGCAACTCATCATCGATGCTTTAACAACAACACAATAGTTTAGCCACAATATAAAATAGCAATAGCACAAAAAATTAAACGTGCATACACTTAATGCTAAACATCTGTGATCTAATAGCAACATAATGCACGAAATTAACTCGAGTTAACCACGGCATAACTATAGAATAATTTAAACACAACGTAAAATGCTGTGATAGTAATTTCAAGCGATAAAAATGCACTTTAATTAAAGCGTCACCATTTACCATTAACATAAGGTGTTGTACCGACTCAGTGTATTTGCCATAACACTATGATACAATGTTTCTTTAATTTAACCACAACGTAAAGTGCTTTACCTAGTACCTAGTAATGCAAAGCAATAAAAGTGTAACTTGACGTGAAATAATAAGTTAAATTCAACATATATTCTACTTGTAAACAAGTGCAATTTATTGCAAGAATATAATATTACGTGGTGGGCTGTTAGTTATTCCGTTCTGTGATAAGTAAATTTATTGGCACCTGCACTGTCGTAAATCGTCTCTTTAATTAAGTACCTAGAATTCCTCCTCCTCTGATTCCTCTACCTGTTATTTTCGCAAAGCCAATTCAATCTGTTGGATCGTTACAGAAAAAGCGAGTGTTCTCTCCTTTTCTTCTCCTATCCGTACGGAATATCTTTAAAGCAATGATATCGTTCTTTTATTCTAAAAGCCACCCTTTATTTTATATGTATGAAGACCGAGAATCAGATTGAAATGGGACGGTAAAACGTGTCCATTTGACAAAGAATATTACCATTTTTACGTCCTTGAATACAAATTCTACTTTTACCTTTATACTTAGTATGATCAGTAAAAAAATTTTAATAATGCAATTGCTAGATGTCTACACTTATCAAGTCCCTTAGTGCAAATATAAACTTAGTTGATAGGTGTGCTGCTGAAGTATCATTAAATTCATATAATCTTTTATAAGTAAGCCATCAAAAATAATGGAGTAACTTCGTTTAAAATTAATCTAAAGTTCATTATTAAGCCAATGGAAATTTAATTACTTCATACGGCTCGAAGCAACTTTGGTTTATCTAATTTTAAATTAAATATCCTCAAGATACATTCACCAGTCACTGTTTCAATTACGCTATGCATAGATGATATATTTCTAATTTATATTTCTACCACATATAGCATGACATGTACGTGACACTTAATAACAAGCTGATGTCCTAGGGCACCCGGTAGGAACAAATTTTCTTATGCAATTCGACAAATTTTAATTATAAATTTTGGTTAAAGTATTTTGCAATAAAAAGACTGACAAACATCTAACACATGCGTTTCTTAAACGCTATCTGTTCACAATATTTCGAAATGGCTATTTGAACACTGTAGCAGATTAGCTACCGAAGCTTTTTGAAATAATGCCTATTGAATATATTTACCAGATCGACTATCTTGTCAACTCTCTTTATCTCTCTGCAGGCAATAAGTAAGCAGGACAGAGATGTCCACTAACGCATTCGATTTTTGGCCGGCGTTTTGAAGCTTAAAGAACGATGCGCGGTGAATTGGTCGGGCGATTCACCGGCCGACAGTCGACGATGCCTGACGTGTCGGTTCGAATTTGAAATCGTCGGACTCGAACGTCCCAACCGTTGCACCGCGCGAATTGCCGACTGTTGCACAACGCTTTAGAGTCAACTTAAGGAAAAGCGAATTTTTATTTAATTTATAATATAATCTAACTTTGTGCCAAATGNTATAATATAATTTTAATTTTGGTGTTAAATGACTTTTTTTTGTTTATTGTAAATTTCGGTAAAAAAATTAGTCAATCTTGAAACCTTTAAATACTCCTACATTAAGTGGTGTCAAAAAAATATGGTGACGATTCCTCAGAAAGTTTATAACTTTAAATTTACATTTCTATTGTATTTAACGTTGCATTTTGTGTACGTATTGCTTACAAAAATATACTTGCAGGAACCATAAAAAACGTTAAAACTTAGACAAACTTTCTTGAAAATTGCATGAGATTGTTGTTCCAGCAAAGTTTTCCTTTAACTTTCTTATTTGTTTCACCAAAGTTTATCTTTTGCAATGACCCTTTTCTTAATAGGAATTTACTTAAAAGTATGTATAAAGGCTCTTTTTAAAAATATAACAACGTTACACCTAACTTTCTACACCAGAGCACTTTATTTCATCTAAAATCTGGTTTTAAATACTTAAAGTCAAATTAACAAGACCAACAAAATTAGTTCAAAGTTTATGTGTCTAATAACATTCAAATAGAGTTACTATTATTGCTTTAGTTTGTTTTTGTAATATAAAATTTATAAGTTATCTTTAAAATGATGGTTTTCCTGTTATAAATGTATGGAGCACGTTGAATCATTTTATATTACTAGGGTTCCGTACGTCCGAATGAAAAAGGGAACCCTTATATTAGGATCAGTCGTGTATCTGTCCGTTTTATAAATAACTATTTTTGAGTTCTTTTAGGCGTGTTTTCAAGTTGCTGCCTACGTGGCCTGAGCTAGGTTATAGACCCCTGAGTGTAATTCCTAATTTGTTTTATCGTTACATTTTTAATTGTAATTGTAAACCGGCCAAGATTGTTATTGGCTTTGAGAGCTGTATTTCAAATTTTGAATTGCTAATACTAATTGAGTTTGCAATTTCCTACAAGAAGGTTAATAAAAATTCAAACGCTTTTACATTCTGCAGAACAGTAGTTAGCTATGTATTAGTTTTTAATTTGCATAGTCTTACACGTTGCAACCAAAAATCTTGTTGCAGAAAATTTCCATACTTATATATATATGTATATATATATTTATGAAACTAGCTGAAGTAGTAACGAAGACTGCGTCTTTGTTTTAGAATGTAGAGCTCCGTATGGCTACTTTATTAGCCCCAAGATTATGTGTAATATTTTGTTAGACATTAGCATATGGGTACATAATATGAAACTGGTCCCAGTGCATTTGGCAAAAATCCAATAAAATCGCCACTTTGTCGAACGGACATGTTTTGCCTTAAAAATTAAAACACTACCTTAATGTTGTTGCTAATTTTTATTGGTATGTATTTTCAAAAAACGTTTATCTCGCTGATCGATGTGTGTATTAGGTATAAAAAAATATCACTAGAAAAATTCTTGTTTCAAGGAGAAAATGGGAATCGTCCCGGGGGAGACTATAACACGAGCATGTATCCAATAAATTTCTTAACAAAAATATCCCCCAGGAATTTAACACATCTAAACCTATAAAAATGCAAAAAGCGAAATGGTTTTACTTATTTTCGATACTGGATATTTGACTGGAAAGTATGAATATTAGTATTGCCAACTTCTCGAGATGCAAATCGAACGACAACGCTAAAATGCATTTAGAGAACAGTTTAACTCGCAAAATAGAACAGTTCTTGTAATTCAGAAGAAATTGGATTTTTTTCACTATGTACACACCGGAAAACATTAAGTTTTTATCCGTCCAGCACCAAAAATTTGCCCTTTGAAATCTAATGTAACTTTCGTTCAATTAAAGTCATGTAAAATCAGTGTTACATTTCGAAAAATCCTTCTAAATATACTAAATGCCAACGTTTAATTTTCAAAATTAATTACAGGAATCACTTGTGCAACTAATAATAATGTTCAGTAAATAATAGATACATGAAAATTAACTCGTTGTTTTAGGGGTAGGGTTAGTTATTTATTTTATAGGTCATAAGGTTTAAAAATTTCCTCGTTTATAAACTAGCATCAGGTTTAAATTCCTATGTTTAACAAAAGTGTTTGATACCACTTGAATAATATAATTTGGTGGCATGTATACTTCAAATCAAATACAATGGATGCTCTGAAAATGTGAGATTATATTTCGCTCTCAATTTTATGCATACCACCCATTAACAGGGTTAAATTAATTACACAAAAAATATTACGTCAGCCCTGTAAGCGCATGGTTAATAAACGCGTAGAAGGGCCAAACATAATTTTTTTTTAAATTTCCACTTGCAACTCGAAATTTCGAGTTGTAACTTGAAATCTCCACTTGTAATTCGAAATTTCGACTTGCAACTCGAAACTTTAAGTTGTAAGTTGAAATTTCGACTGTAATTCGAAATTTTGAATTATAAGTTGAAATTTCGACTTATAACTCTAAATGCTTATTAAATCGCAACCTAACATAACCATACCAAAATCCTAGTCTAAGCTAAGCTAATTGCAAGTCAAAATATCGAGTTACATTTCAATTTCGTACATATTTCATCAAACAGCTACTTTTCTATAACAATATTTTTAAGAATAACGTTTTGTAGTTAAAAATGAAATTAATAAACAGATAATCATTTTATATGACTACTTCAAATAACTATTACAGGTATAATGATGATATAGCTTTTCATTTCTACGATGTCATGGCTTTCCGGAGCCCTCTTGTGAGCCCGTTTGAATAAAACGGAATTTAGAATAGGTCAATTTTAATAGGTCATATAAGGCGTGTGGTGTAGTGAAAGGTTTCGTAATGATTTAACTAAATTTTGCGAGAGTTACCCTTGTTTCAAGTATATACCAAGGTAGAACGTTTATAAAGAGACAAGTTTGCTGTAAGTCTGTGTCTTTACAAAGGCTTTCGTACTTGAGAAGCTATTAAAGTTTTCCTTAGGTTAATACTTTCCCACGAAGATCTCACATTAATTAATTAACAAAGAGAGGCCGAAATTGCAAGGATGTAGCGTTGCTATTTCGTAACTTGTCCTTTTAATGAAAGGAATGTGCAAAACACTTATGCTAATTTGTGTTAAAAAGTTCAACACCTAATGGCTAATGTTTCTTAATGTAAGTAAATCTCTTGTTTAACTTAAAACTTGTTTGTACGAACCAATTTACACGAAGATTACACCGAACAAACCAAAATTTCATGTCTTTGTCCGATTTGCAAAGCAAACTTTACATCATAAATTATATTCATAAGCTTTAATGAGTTGCTTTTGCGTTATTAAATACAAATAAAATTTCGACTGATTCAGAGAAAACCTTTTCAAAAAACGTAAATCATAAACACCATGTCCTTAGATGAAAAAGGAGATACAGACATCCCAATTTACCACAATAAACTTTACTGATAAGGCATATGTTTTCCCCACCTCTGACGTAATAATTGTGAGTGCGAAGCGCTAAGCATTGCGATTGTGAATTGAATGCCAGACAAGCAAAAATGATGAAATTTCTGCAATATTATTGCATTGGCCGCTTTAAATTTTCGTAACGCGAACTCGTGACGAGTCACGACCCGGCCGCGCAACTGTCAATACGCAGGAGCTGTAAAGATACTGCGTTTTGTTTAGAAAGTGATACTTATAAGATGGGGACAGACAGATTAAAATACAGACACTTTTACAGAAAAAGAGAATATCCTTGTGTTCATAAAACAACTAATCGTGAGGTTTTGGTAGTTTCAAAGAAAATTGTTACAAAAGAAAAATCATAATCACCTGTATATGTATAAAATTTATAAGTTATCTTTAAAATGATGGTTTTCCTGTTATAAATGTATGGAGCACGTTGAATCATTTTATATTACTAGGGTTCCGTACGTCCGAATGAAAAAGGGAACCCTTATATTAGGATCAGTCGTGTATCTGTCCGTTTTATAAATAACTATTTTTGAGTTCTTTTAGGCGTGTTTTCAAGTTGCTGCCTACGTGGCCTGAGCTAGGTTATAGACCCCTGAGTGTAATTCCTAATTTGTTTTATCGTTACATTTTTAATTGTAATTGTAAACCGGCCAAGATTGTTATTGGCTTTGAGAGCTGTATTTCAAATTTTGAATTGCTAATACTAATTGAGTTTGCAATTTCCTACAAGAAGGTTAATAAAAATTCAAACGCTTTTACATTCTGCAGAACAGTAGTTAGCTATGTATTAGTTTTTAATTTGCATAGTCTTACACGTTGCAACCAAAAATCTTGTTGCAGAAAATTTCCATACTTATATATATATGTATATATANGAAGAATACATTATTAATCGGAAATATTAAACAATTATATGCTAATACCTGCCAATAATGCATTACTAATTGAAGCTATGAAGTAACAATATGCAACCACCAGAGGTTGACTAAGGGATGACTAAGGAAGGGAGGGGCGGCCCGCCACAGGCTTCTGTTCCTGAAGAGCTCTAAATTTCGAAAAATCCTTTTCAATCAAACTTCGAACAAAGTCTACAACACCATCTACATAATTGCACATTTTATTACAATTATTGTTGAATTTTTTAAAAAATATGTAACTGAAGCGGCGGAAGTCTGATTTTATTTTGCCTCCCAAGGCCTCCGACGGACTTGCCATTGCAAACCATAAATATCAGCAAATTGCCTCTTTCATACTTTTTTCTCAAAACTGTTGATTATTTTATTCCGAAGAGGACGACCGTGCTTCTTTGTGTTTATTGTTTGTGAAAATAACAAAGGCGAAGTAGTATTATCGGAAGTGATTTTGTTTCAGTGTTTTCCAAAGGAGAGGCGGCTCATACAGTTAAAAGATTCACAGGCTTATACACTGGGCCGTATTTCGATCCCACAACAACCACAAACATAACGACGCAGCTGGGAACTCATGCTTATCTTCCCTGCAGAGTGAAACAGCTTGGCAACAAATCTGTCTCCTGGATCCGAAAGAGAGACGCCCATATACTTACTGTAGACAGGTAAGCAGTCATTTGTAGTGATTGATAATATGAGTCTCAATGGATTATAACGGAGAATTTATAATTCCATGGTGACCAGCGACCCCCCAACCTACCATATAACATTCAAGATTATGCGCGGAAAATAATAGGACCATATCGCATTCACAACGCTTTGAAAATTTAACAAAACCTTACTCAAAATATCTTTAAAATTGTAGCGAAGTGGAAAACAATGTAAAACATATAAGTTTAAGTACTTACAGACTTTGGTGGATAGTCAAAAGAATTTTTTATTAATCGTAAATAGGTGGGCATTTTAAGCAAATTTAATAAAAATCGTATATTATATGCAGTATTGTTTTAATGTTTCTTTTCGACATTTTGAATATCCCCTATTTCCAAAACTATTGAAGTGCTGAAAATCATTTAATTGAACTATTCAAGTGAAATTCATTACATAAACAATCCATTTAAGATTTAACTGAAGATAACACCCTGGGTGTCAAAACGAGTTTTTTAAGTTTATACGTTTCTAAACGTTTTACGGAATTTTTGGTTTTAAGTGTTTATTTATTTCGTTTGGGATCATTATAGACTTAAATTTGAAAACAATTGAAATGATGAAATTGAAATTGATATGGAAATGAAAAAAGAAAGACTGGACACTGGACCGAGTTAGATAACCAATAGCGGTCAGAGAAGAAAATAAAGATTTAGTAAATGAAGGTTATTTCTTGGAAAGGAGTTAAGGAATAAATATTTTGACCTAACCAAATGAAAAAAGGAAATTATTTCTTAGAATTGAATGAGGCAAGATAGTAGAAAATAGATTTGTAAATAGGACCATGTTCAAGGGGGTTAAAAATAGAAACTAATTGTAAATATCGACTTCATCCTTATCGTAAAATGTACCGTTATTTATAACTTTTGTTTTAAGTTTGTGGGAAGGGGTTCACGGCCTTCCAATAAAATAATTAAATTATTTATTTGATGATCAGAAATGCCATTCCTAAATCTCCGAAATGAAAACGAAAAAACCTAAACTAAATACTGTTTCTGTTGCATTTACATAGAAATAAATTAAAAAATGTATTCCTTTTACAGTATTTATACAATTATGCCTGAAATTTCCGTATTGTATGCATTTTAAAAACCTTTCTTTGATTAACCATCATAATACTGACTTTTCATATTATTATTCCTTATTTTATATGAGCTAGATAATATACTTATAGGTACATTCTGTTTTTGCAATTATAAAATATTGTATATTTGATATTTCAATTGATTCTCAAAACTAAATTATTCATATAAATGCCTAAAGTTAATTTGAGAACTAGAATTAAATGTTACTAATGAATATACATATGATATCCTTGTTTTAATGATTGAGCTTTTCATTATACGTCCGTTAAAATGTATAATTAGTAAAAAATTTAATATTGTTATACTGATTTACATTTCTACTGTAATTCCAATGTTTTACAGTGCCATTGTGTAACTGAATTTGTTTGCGCCGGGTTCAAAGCAAACACATTATTAAAGCAAACTGTTTATCTAAATAATAAGGTGATTCATATTATTGTTTCCAACAAATTTGCAGGTAATCATCAAAGTTAACCGAATGATTATAACTGCATTGACACAATTAATTGTATGTGCCTTTATTACATCAAAATAACTCGTTTGCCACCGAATAGGATGTTATTTAATGCTAATAGATACTACAAATTTATTCTCAAGTTTCACCAATCCCTTAATAAAAATTACGCGCGAAATTATAATGCATCAAAGTTAAATTCATTTTGATTTCACTATATCTACAGAGCTAATTTCTTACATACAATTCTGGACAGTTTCATTATTAATCTTCGAGTATTAGAATTATTTAGAACTCCTTTAATAATGTCATTTTTGGTAACAGATATCATAATTCTGTTGTTCTTTAGAGACTGGCGTCTGAAGTTGTATTTTTAAGTTTGAAAAGTTTGCATGAACATAATTTCTTGTGTCGATTGTCAACAGGTACACATTTATAGCTGATGATCGTTTTCAAGCATTCCTGGTTGACTCCACGGACACCTGGACGCTACAAGTTAAATATGTCCAGGCGAGAGACGCTGGTGAATACGAATGTCAAGTCAGCACTGAACCTAAAATGAGCCATTTTATCACTCTCAACGTCGTCGGTAAGTTCAAGTGAAGTAATTTGTCTGCAGTGCCCCAGAGGTTGCAGAGGATTTTTAGTCCTTAAGGCTGTAATTTTCAAACAAAAAGCTCTAATGCCTTCTCTCTATAATTCTAAATCAACTTGATATACATGTGTATGTATCGTATACAAACTACCAAATACGTAATATTCATACAAGCAAACAACGCTACCAAAAAAATGCGGATTTTTGTGTTGTCTCTGTTTGGCTTTGTTCTACGTAAAAAATAATTGTAGGACACAAACTTTTTTTGTAGCCTACCTAAGCATGCAGGATTTCCATCGAATCAGCACGAAGATCTAATACGATAATCTTTCGCTAGAGCTATAAATACACTTTTATCAAGATCAACTGTTAGCGATACCAACAATGATTTTATCTACTGTTTGTTCTTTCGACTGCGACAGTTGTTCAGCCTTTTCACAATATATTAAATGATTCAATTTATGTATGCTGTCTAACAGAAAAGGGCAACACAATCTTACAAAAGTTTTTTAATAATTATTATTGTTTATTTTTCCCCTTGAAGAATCACGCTATGGCGAAATAATTATTGTGGATAATTAACAATAAGTTTTTATATCTAATAACGAAAGCTATTCGAGTAGGTACTACCTACTACATAAACAGAATATTAGTAATTTTTCGCCTTCCCTTCCCTTGTCAGCAAAAGTAAGCAAACCTTTACCCCTCCCCCTCCTATACATTGCTATACGAGGGTGGATTGATAAGTTTCCGGCCTGACCAAGAAAAACAAGGTTTTTAAAAATTTTTTTTTTTTATTTCTCAACATAATCTCCTCCAAGGCTGATACATTTCTCATAGCGGTGTTCCAGTCTATTAATGCCATCTCTATAGACTGATTCGTCAAGCTCCTCAAAATAACCATTTACAGCTTCGATTACTTCTTCATTGTCCGCAAATCTCTTACCGCCAAGCCATTTTTTGAGATTAGGGAACAGAAAATAGTCACTCGGGGCTAGGTCTGGAGAGTAAGGAGGGTGCGGCATCAATTCAAACTTTAGATCGTTGATTTTAGCCGTCGCAACGATTGACGTGTGCGCTGGTGCGTTATCGTGATGAAACAAGATTTTTTTCTTCGCCAGATGAGGTCGTTTAATTTTCACCTCGTGGCTCAAACGTTGCAATAAGTCTGCGTAGTATTGACCAGTGATAGTATTACCCTTTGCAAGGTAATCAATGTATATAATACCTCTTGCATCCCAAAAAACAGTAGCCATAACCTTGTTCGCCGAAAAAATTGTTTTTGCCTTCTTTGGAGTTGGTTCCCCTGGTCCAATCCACTGTTTAGACTGTTCTTTGGTTTCAGGAGTGTAGTGGTGGACCCACGTTTCGTCAACGGTTACGAATCGACGCAAAAATTCGCTTGGATTACGCTTATACAATGACAAATTTGCGGTAGAAATGTTTTTTCGAATCAATTTTTGGTCGACTGTTAGCAAACGCGGCACCCATCTTGCACAGAGCTTTTCCATATGCAAATGTTGGTGCAAAATATGTTGCACACGTTCATATGACATCTTACAGGTCTCAGCTATCTCACGCACTTTCAATCTGCGGTCTCCCAGCACTATTTGATGAATTTTTTCGATCATATCTGGAGTTGTGACCTCAACGGGGCGTCCTGAGCGAGGCCCATCAGAGGTGCTCACACGACCCTTTTTAAACTCGGAAACCCACTGCTTAACGGTTGAATATGACGGGGAGGATGTCCCCAGTGTTGAGTCCATCTCTTTTTTAATTTCCTTCGGCGTTAACCCCTTCAAATAAAAGTATTTGATGACAGCACGATTTTCCTGCTTTTCCATTTTTACGAAAACCACAGAGGCGTCTTGTTCAGCGTGCTGTCAAACCTACACTAGCAAGGAGATCGGGCTGAAACTATAGCTACAAGCTATCCAAGGATGGTACTATAGAATGTCACCTCAAGGTAGGCCTAGTGGCGTCATCTCTTGGTTAGGCCGGAAACTTATCAATCCACCCTCGTATGTCTTCTTAAAATCTGTTTAGATTTCGTGTCCATTTAATATTTATTCAAGCAAATTATTAACATCGTATTTAAATATTATATTCTTGCTAAATACAAATTGATCGTCCTCAATCCATGATACTTGAATACATGACTCCGAATTTGGATTGGATTCTGTCCTCCATGGCACCAAAAAGAAATAAAACTTACGTAATACATGAATGAGCTTTTCTGATGTTACAAAAAGTAAAATTCTCATATATAGAATAAGAGAACATGCATTTTTCTTTTTTCTGTGCGTACCTGATTGAAAATATTTATGATTTTCCTTTTTAAACCGATTAGTCCATCCGTTTCGCAATAAAGCTCGAAAGCGTGACATAAACTGCAAGCCAAACTAAAGTTACATGATATTTACATTTCGTACAACACGGCACTTTAGAGAATTAATTGTGTAGTGTTTGAAATGACTACTCAAAGTTTCGAAACAGTTTTTACGGCTGTGTATTGTCGAACACTTTAAAATGTGCCCGTTGAAAAGAAAAAAGAAAACGCTGTTGCATCTTTATTTTTAAAAACTGAGAATATTTTTCATGCAATCTAACTGAAATCCAGTTTTAATAACAACATCGTGAAAATAGGCGAACGCTTCCGGAAGCATCTGGATATTGCTTTTCTTCTTTTCACTTTGTGTATTACACTTCTAATTTATGTTGGCAACAGGTGCTAAGCGGTATTTACGATATATTGGTTTTAACAAATTGCAATATCTATCTCTGAAGGTGTTATTGAATTTCAATAAACTAAAAAAGTACCTACAACCTAGATAGTTCTGAATTTCACTACGTTATTATTAATTTCACATTTCATCGCCCTTTGCCTTCTTTAGAAGTTTTACAGTTAATAACTGAAACTACTCAAAAATAAAAAAAAAATCTTTTGTGTATTCCATTCCCGTCAGCTACCAATGCTACGCTGAAATACAAAACTGGAGGACAAGGCGGAAGACCCTTTTCAGTCTCCATGTTTCCAGTTCGTCCAATTCATCTTTTCTCCCTAACTACCACCATCTGCTCTTTCCTATAGTTCCCAAAGGAAAATCTTCCGCTGTTTTTACCACTTTATGTCGAAGTATTTGCCAATGGAAAGTTTATTGAGTGTCATTTCGTAATTTCGTATGATTTTCTATTTGGTAAAACGTCAGCTCTAACAATATATAATGTTCATCGTATAGTTTTCTCATTATTACACATAGAGATAGTGTTGGCAAACGCATTTCTAAAGTAATAGTGTTATTTTTAACAGTTCCTAAAATTGAAATCCTGGGTGAATCCGATAAATATGTGAAGGCTGGTAGCAAAGCGATCCTTAAATGTTTGATAACTCGTTCTTTGGAAGAACCTGCATACATCTTTTGGTATCATGATGGAGAAAGAGTTTTAGCATTCGATCGAACCAAAATTGACATTCGAATGGAGCGTGTGGATTCAGATACAACTATGGGAACTCTTGTTATCTACCAAAGTAGACCGGAGGACTCCGGCAACTACACTTGCAGTCCCTCTAATTTGGACTCAGCCAGTGTACTACTACACGTTCTTAACGGTTAGTTTCCAAATTCAAATTCTTGTTAACTATTACGTAATCCTCCTACTCATAACAGTCAAATTCCACAAGATGCCCTGAATAATTACTCTTAAACAGAACGGATGGTGTGCATTTACCAGACGATTTTAAGTCGAACTCTAAACTAATTTTAACTCGAGTTAAAATGCAAATAACTTGCTACCGAAGGAGCCTCAACTTTTACATGTTTCTGTCTTATCAAAAACTTTAGTGTCATTCGAATAAATAATTATTAATACTCACTTTAAAGTATAATTTACAAGGCCATTCCGTGCACCATCCCGAACTCAAAATTAAGAGTATTACTTGCTACTTTAATATGCCTACAGTTATACGATTAGAATTTTTTTGAAATTATGTGCTGACGAATGACGCATAACTTTCAAATTTCTAAAAGGTGAACATCCAGCTGCAATGCAACGTGGAAAAAATTCTGCTTCTCCCCTTCCTGGATGGCCCCATTTGTCGATGGGTCTTGGCCTAACTGCGTGTATGCCCCCCAGATTTGCTGTGTCTGTGGCTCTTTCTCTCGCAGTCTTGGCTCACCTTTTCATTACGTAAATTACTAGTAAGGCTAATAAATTTCCGTCGTGCTTATAATAATGAAAATAATAATAATGATGATCGTTTTTTGTTGCCTCTTATTAAATTTTATACACCTACTTTGAAGTTCACTGAACTTAAAATTAGGTCAATTTATATTATATTTTGTATATTAGTGATAGATAAATATCAAATTGCTTTTGTGATTTAAAACAGAATATTTGTGTTTTGGGACTATTTATATCTATGAAATTATTTTACATGCATACTTAAGGGAATCCCTGTAACGTAATGTACTCTGTATTTCCCCAACACGCAAACTATTAAAATATTTTAAATTTAAAAATGTTACTACATTATAAATGTAGTAGCGTCTTGGTGGTTATTACCTTATCGATCCCAAAAAGGAATGGAGTTTTTCGAACTATTGTGGAAGCGAGTTGTACCAAATTGGAAAGTTTTATAAACATCAGAAGTTATTTTTCCTGTGGTCCTTACACGTCGTAAAATTTGGTATTATCAATCATCAGATGTTTTTACTGTAGAATAATGTCTCTGCCCTCAAATGGCATCTTCATTACCATATATTTATGGTGATTTGTTAAATTTACGATTGTACTATCTACTTTATTTATATTGACCAATTTTTTGCTTGCCAACTTTTATATTTTAATTTTTAATCAGTTACGACGTAACGTATCATTCTAAAATTACATATACAAAATTTATCTACAACTGCAGTATCTAGTTAACCTGCTATCGTAGATTTAACAGACGCCCTGTATTTCTATATACAGCCATAAGAACAAGTCATATTATAAGGGAATATGAGAAAATCTGTAAATATTTAAGTGCGAAGAATTTGGATTAAAGGGAATTTTTTGATTTAAATTTCGTCTTGTTATAACTTAAGAGTTCAAAAAAAAAAAAAAAGAACAATTAAATTAATATTTGAGTCTATATTCCCTTTAAATATACCGAAACAAAAGAAATGTATGTATCGCCAGTGTTTAATACGGCTGCTGTATTTCTTTTCTTGCATCAATCGAAAATCAAATAACCGTACTCATACTTAACTGTTAAGAAACTAAATACGAAATGCAGTTAAGAACTACTTCGTAACATTTAGTCTAGGAATTTACCTTCCTTTTGATGTTTAATTGGTGTATTTTAGATAAGGCAAAATGTACCTAATCTAATTTTACGTTAAATAAAACCGTTACAAAAACAAATAATATATATCTAATCCATTATCTACAGGTATCCTTTAATTCTACAGGCTCGATGAGTTTGGTAGGTAAGTTATCGGTTTTACTCATTCGGTGTAGTACCTACATATATTGTGTGCTGAAGTCCCAAGTCCGAAAACGGTCATTAGCCGTATTTTTCATCAAGTCTAGGATTGAACGTCTCGTTACGACCAAAACTAGAGATGTAGGTAACTTTTACACGGACTTGTAAACAACCAAACTAAGAAATGCGCAACTGGCACATGACTAAAGCGTTCTATTCTAACTTTGGTCACATGCAAACGAATATTAAAAAAGAAATTAATGTTGCCTAACCCATACCTAACGTAGTAATATTTTTTTAAAGTAATTATTCTTTTTTGTGAAAAATTGAATATTGATAAAAATATAGAATTGGGGCTGCAGATAAAAATCATTCCAAAACGTCTTTTATTAAATATACTAGATTAAGTAAAGGTCAGTTTCTTTTTTAAAAAACGATTTTTATCTTCGCCCCTCCAAAGTTCTAAGGGTTGATTGAAAAAGATCTACTTTAGAAGAGCAATATTCAAAATATTTAATTTCGATTTTTGTATCAGGAGAACATAAGTTGAATAATATGAACTTTGTCAAATTATTTACATATCATACCTCGTATAGAACGCAAACCTTAAAATTTTAAGTTTTTGTATCAGGATAGCATGATACTTTTACCCTTTATTTTTACTTTTAAATACTACAATTTGCTTCATTAAACTTTATATAGAACTAATATTTTTGGTTCATTAAGAATATACTTGTTTACTAACAACTTTTTAGATATCAAATTTACCTTATTTGGTAATATATATATTTCATCTTCGAAAATTAAGCTGCAGAGCTTTTGTATCATCTAGCGCAGTCTTACGGTAACTAATCGAAGTTTATTGACAAGTAAGTAAGAACTGATGGGCTCTACAATTCAAAAGTTTTAGTTTCAGCTATCGCATGATAGATGGCACGATTGAAACCTTTGAACATATCAGGAAGTAAATGTCATTTAATGCAAATAACCTTATCTATGATGATAAACAAAGTCGTCTGATTTTGACACCCAAAAAAAATAATCCGCTAATTTGAACTTTGGCAATAAATAATGCATCTTTTGCGAATTCGAAATATGTATATAGCCACTTTTTGTTTTGTTTCAAAAGAAGAATAACTGCTTCGAGTGTTAGAAGAAGTTTAATGTCCATTTATTCAAAAACCATTGAAGCTATCATAATTTAGTTTTCATCAAACGGTTGCGCGTTATTTGTGCTTAAAGACAGCTAATACGGTAAGCAATCTTAATTTTATATTATTTGTTACAAATAACAGTTAAATTAAATAAAAGTATCCGTTATAATGTACGTCTATGATTGTACTTTCTATGATTCGCTGATCAAGCTGAAGCTTGATTTTGGGGGTGGTTTGAGGTTACCCTTTGTGTATATATTTTCTATGGTTTGAGGTTATTTGAAGTTGTATATTTGTTTATTTAACGTATAGAATTAGTTAAAAAACTAACTGGTTAGTTAATAACATTTTCTGCTTAACTTTTAAATATTCCTATTCTTAGTGTAAACACTGTTTTGTGCTTGTTCATTAAGAAATAATAAAAAATTGTACTGATCTATTAACGATTTCCAAATTTTTTCAGTTATTTTCGAGATCAAATAAAATTGAAATTGCCAGAGCTACGTCTGAGAAACTTGCATCTTCTAGAAGTAACCTTTTCTGCCACTTTCAATATGAAAAATGACCAAGTAATAATGGGCATTTGATGTGGTGGATTTCGTAAGTAATAAATTAAAATTTGTTGTCAAGTATTTACGACTTTTTACGATGTTATGACGTGGGTTAAGAGTGGCTATTTTTCTTCAGAAAATGCTACTTATAATATACAAAGAACTAGGTGCTGTTTTGGGACCTTTTCGTATCTATGTTTATTATGGGTATAGGACCTGGACTTAACTCTGCAGATAGATATTATTGTAAGGTGAAAAATAAGCCTGTGACTAATATGGACTTAAACAAATTGAATTCAAAGGTAGGATTGTTTGAATTTGATGAATGACCTATTTTTGCAGTCAAATAATGGACTGATTATTTCTTATATTATTATTATTATTATCTTATTCCACTTTCACTAGTATGATGGTACCCTTTTTGTCAGACTTCGTTACGTTGAGACTTTATGTAGGTAATTAAAGTGAGAATACATAGAAGAAGAAGAAATTCTAACAATATCAGAGAACATTTATTCATAATTCTTTACTATAGGTGTAAGTTTATGTGAAAAAATCAAAAAAAGTTATATGAAACGTAGTAAATAGGATAATAAATACCTAATCACACATGAAACAGTTTTATTTATTTGGCTAATAGACTCCAAGCCTTTTAAAATATGTGATATAGTGTGATTAGATACAGTATGAAGAATTTCTGGTTTTAAGTGTTTTATTTATGCTTATTGACCAAGAATTTATATTTGCAATTTGAATGAGCTAATTAGTAGTCAATTTAGTATACATTCACATTTTATTATCTATAGTAATACAACTTTTTTGTGCATGTTTAATTTAAAATTAAACAGTTTAATGAAACAAGGACTATTAAAAAGATATCAATAACTATTTATATTATAACTGTAATCTTTTGTTCATTTGTCATTATTTGATTTTTTAACAGGACTATTACAAAAACTTTCACCATCATGTGTAATTGGTCTGTGAATGTAGCAATCTACAATTCATCCCAGTATGAGGTAGATCCTTTTATTCCTTGGAAACAGAGACAACAAAGGCATCGANAATTCGGTATGTTTACGTTTCCCTTATAAATGGTTAAAATACATAAGAATTATATTTAATCCCCTAGTTTATAATTAATTAGTAATTGTTTCGATAATCACTAGTGTCATTTGCAGTTTGTAGTTAAAATTAGGTTTTTCTTGACGAAATAACATATCTGCTACTATTTAATGAAAATCCCATTTCTCTTTGCCTAATTAAATTAAATAATTTAAAATGGTCAGGTGCTTGTGGAAATTCCATTGCATTGGTAATTAAATAGTTTGCAAATACAACAAACAGTAATTGTTCTGAAGAAAAGACACTAAAGTGATTTCTCTTTTGTCTCCATTTAGCTTAAGTCATAAAAGACATCCCCCCCGGAAGGAGGGTAACGATCAAAGCATCAAATGGATTGCTGAAGAATGAGATTTTTGTGGCTCGTAATTGGTTAGGTTAGCAGTTGTAGGACTAGAAGGTAAGAAAACTACTTTAAGAATATTCTTAGGACTTTAGTTGGTTCATTGAACAAGCCAAAATGTCATTGTTTCATAATGTAAATTCCAATTTTGAAAAAATTTTATTGTATCGACTACTCCAAGTTTAAATCAATCAAGTAATTCATCATCAAGTGAGGTATTTAATACTTATTTATTTATGTATACAGACATAATTGTCCTTTAAATACATTTTATTAATATATAATAATTAGGCTAGTCGAAGCATATAGTCAAGTCGCAATTATACAGCTATGTATTAATATATAATTATCTTATTCTTTGCAAAGTTTTCAAATTCTATGCTTGAGCAAGAAAATATATCAATTTTACCAATCATTTCAGTAACTATTTTCATAGCACGAGATAATCCTAATCTATGGAGCAATATACTATTATTTATATTATTAAAATCACTCTTAAGTAAATGATGCTTCCTCAATTGTAGGACTGATGTTGCAAAGTTAATTTTATTCATTAATGATGAGGCATCAATCTATATCTTAGTTATAACTGAATACTTTTTCATAAGACTTCATTTAACAGGAACAGAAGAACACTTAATTACGGAGCACTTCTTGTATCAGTCCTCATTTGCCCCAGAAAGAAGCTATTCCTATGGTCTTAAAGAAAGCATGAATGTGCCTTTTTTCCATAAGAGAACAAAAGACAGTGTGCTGAAGAAAGGATTTATGACAATGAACTGGTATGTAACAGTATTAATTAAAAATAGTAAACGAGGTCCCACAAACATCCATTCCCTAAACTTCCAAAAAGCCTGGTTGGGTTTTTAGCTCCACTAAATTTTGCTGATTTTGCCACAAAAATTTATAAAGAACATCGATTTGCAACTTCCAATCCCCAATTTAAAAGGATTTTTTTCTTCATTATAAATATTTTGAACCCTGATTTTGAAAGCCGAGTCGTTAATATGTAAAAAAAATCAGATTTGCTACTGCAGCCTGACTCAGGATACTTTGGAGTGAAATGGGTTGCCTATATGAAAGACCAACAGTCGCTAGCGGTATTTAAAATAATTTGAATTTTAAATTCACACCGTCCTGCGAAATTAAATAAGTGCGCTGTTGTCGAGATAAAGGTAGAAATATTACAGTGCAAGTCGAAATTTGTAAGCAACTAAATTTTTAGATTTTAATAAAATAATTTAAATTTATTTGGTACATAAGACGTCTATAAAAATAATTCATTTTACATCACTTAATACTGTTAATGTAAATGAATTTTTATCACTTTGTTTTGTATATTTCTCGAATGTGGACATTTTTACCTTGTGTCCTGTACATTACAATTTTTCATANTATTTTCTTTGTGTATTTTCGATATAGGTTATGACTTGAGTACTGCCTACTTATTAATTCCTCGCAAAATATTTGATTTCACACGATTTTGCTTAATTTCTGAAATACAGACAGCGTTCTGTGATATTTAAACATAAATTAATACATTTTCGAATTCTTTCGAGAAAACGATTGTTATAAGATTTTAGTAAATTAGTATTAGTTTAGGTCCCTTCCTGATATTATTACAATGTTTTTACCATTTTAACAACATTGGGAGGGAGCTGCTATTTTATAGGAAAATAGGAAATAGGACTGTTAACCAGCATAGGCTCTAACAAATTGATTCGTACTCCAAAGTTACGTACAATATATTTATTTGATATTAAAAGACAAAAGGGTCAGACATTACTTTAATATTGTACTATGAACGTTTTTAAGTAGGGAGGCTAAATTCATTATATTTTGAATATTCTCTCGTAATATTTACAGGATAGTATAGGTAATACAGGAGCTACAAAAACTCAGGAGACATGTATTATGAAACATTGGTTGCTCTTTCACACTGCAAATTTTGAAGAAATTGACTACTCCAAATTTAAATCAATCAAGTAATTCGTCATTTCAGTAACTATTTTCATAGCACGAGATAATCCTAATCTATGGAGCAATATACTATTATTTATATAATTTGTATCACTCTTAAGTAAATGATGCTTCCTCAATTGTAGGACTGATGTTGCAAAGTTAATTTTATTCATTAATGATGAGGCATCAATCTATATCTTAGTTATAACTGAATACTTTTTCATAAGACTTCATTTAACAGGAACAGAAGAACACTTAATTACGGAGCACTTCTTGTATCAGTCCTCATTTGCCCCAGAAAGAAGCTATTCCTATGGTCTTAAAGAAAGCATGAATGTGCCTTTTTTCCATAAGAGAACAAAAGACAGTGTGCTGAAGAAAGGATTTATGACAATGAACTGGTATGTAACAGTATTAATTAAAAATAGTAAACGAGGTCCCACAAACATCCATTCCCTAAACTTCCAAAAAGCCTGGTTGGGTTTTTAGCTCCACTAAATTTTGCTGATTTTGCCACAAAAATTTATAAAGAACATCGATTTGCAACTTCCAATCCCCAATTTAAAAGGATTTTTTTCTTCATTATAAATATTTTGAACCCTGATTTTGAAAGCCGAGTCGTTAATATGTAAAAAAAATCAGATTTGCTACTGCAGCCTGACTCAGGATACTTTGGAGTGAAATGGGTTGCCTATATGAAAGACCAACAGTCGCTAGCGGTATTTAAAATAATTTGAATTTTAAATTCACACCGTCCTGCGAAATTAAATAAGTGCGCTGTTGTCGAGATAAAGGTAGAAATATTACAGTGCAAGTCGAAATTTGTAAGCAACTAAATTTTTAGATTTTAATAAAATAATTTAAATTTATTTGGTACATAAGCAATCTATGAAAATAATTGTGATTGTACAATACTTAACATTGTTATTGTAAATGAATTTTTATCAGTTTGTTTTGTATATTGGTGTAATGTGGTATTTTTTACCTTGTGTTCTGTACATAACAATTTTTTATAGTTTTTTTTATAGAGAAAGATGATTATCGTTAAATATGCAGACAAAAAACTGTTAGCTGTACTTGGGAAAATTGTGATGAGTGTATAAAAATGTAATAAAGCAAAAATAGTCAAGGAGATAGATGCTTCTTAATCAAAAATAGCGATTGATTAAGAATAAAAGTAATGTACTCTCTTTTCTTGCATTTTCAAAAAGTATTGTATTTTTAAAAAATCCGTGTTTTCAAATTACGTGCCAATGAAAATAAACGAAGTTTTAGTTATATAATTCTTTTAAAAAAGTAACATTGCAAATGAAAATGAAAATTTCCCGCTCTTATGCCAATGAAAAGAGCTTATCAATTTTTCACAACGGTTTTATAACTAAAACTTCTTACGTTCCTGTAGGTATTTAGGTATTTAAAGAAAACCAAAAGATAACATAATACATAAAAGTACAAACTAACTGCAAATTTTAAGTGGTTACCTATTAATTTAGAAATGGTTCAACTTTTTAATAACTAAAATCGACAAGTCAGATAAATTTAAGTGTAAATTAATTTATTTATCCCATGCTTTAACGTTATTTATCGTAAATTGTACAACATGAAGGCTATTAATAATTCGGGAACAGGAAATTTAAACCACAGAAACCGTTTATTAATAGACTAAATAAACTTTAAATGTTTACATTTATTTTTTAAATAACAATAAGGTACTTCTTAAATGTTATACTGCAATTACTAAGTTTCTTAATTTCATTCGTTTAATGCTTAAAAAATTCAATTTCTTGTCCATTCGGTCGAATTTTATTATACCACAGCATTGCGATAAGCCTACAAATCAACATTATTGTAAATTATGTAAGTTTATATAATAGTTTAGACTATTTTTGTTTTGTTGGTCGTGTTCTTTTTATTTAACTATGCAATTCGCAGAAATTTAACATTTTTGTCATAATGTGTAGGTTGAGATTCCTAAATCAGATAAATTGACGATAATAAGTAAGATTTATTTAACTACTACGTAAAAATCTTCTGATTTGATTACGTATAAATTAAAGCTCAGAAATAAAGCATATTAATTTACTAAAAACGGTAGAATAAAATCGTTACCACAGTAAAATACGATATATTGTGTATCTATTAATCAACCAAGTTACAGGTCAAGCCCTAACAATACATAAAAAATATAAGATTAAAATATATATACATGAGTTGTGATCAGGCGATGGAACTCTCACGAAGCAAAAACACACAGAAATTCAATTCTGTAAAACGGGGATGAAACTAGCCACGCGATTGGTTAAATTACGAAAAATTTGCCGCAAACCGTCGCAGAAATCTAATTTGATGCTTCTGATTGAATTTGCCTACGTCATCAGTGCTTCGTGCAGTAGCTATCGCAATTTTGCGACAAGCCTGAGACGCGTTTGGTACATTATAACATTATAAGTTCATAAAGTTTGGAGGTGGAAGAACGTGTTTTCGCGTTTCTTAAATTCAACTTATCGAGCTATTTTTTTCGCAAAATTAGTTCTAATTTGTTCTACGTCTGAAAGGTTAGTTTGATTGATTCATATTCTATTATTATTCTTCGTATTTGCTCACAGCATAAATTAAATTGACAAAATTGTTAAAGGTTATATCTTCAAACAGACATCAGGTGGCCATGTCGTCATTTTTAATGTTATTTTATTCGTCTTTGAATGGTTTTTTATTGCGTGTTTTTGTTTTATTTCATGTTTCATTTATTTAATACGACTGTTTAATTCTTTTTTTTATCCATTCTCCGCATATATTTCGACTTTCATTTGAGAAAAAGGAAGAAAGTGAAAAGGATTAAATATTTAAATTTTCTGCGTAACAGATGTCTATCAAATTAATTAGTTAATAATTGTTTTTGTCCGTTTACATAGATTAGCCAACGATTGATAGAGATTGGAACTGATATCCTTTGCTTACTGAAAAGAAGTCGTCTCCTATGGTGTTTTAGCTGTTAACTTTTCATCTTGAAGGCTCTTGCAGTTAATTAAGGTGAGCATGCATACTATATTTTCTATATGTAGTGTATTTATTTGATATTAACAACTAAAAAGGTGCAGCATTACTTTAGCAATGTATGGTGCACATTATTTACTTCATACTTAATTAATTATATCTGAACACTTTTTCATAAGATTTCATTTTACAGGAACATTAAAAGAACTCCGGATACCATTAAATTATGAAATTATGGAGCATTGGTTGTATTAGTCCTCATTTGCTCCGGAAAGTAGCTGTGCCCATGGTTCTAAAGAAAGCATGAAAGTGCCTTTTTTCCATTGGGAACGAAGCTGTTAAATTTTCATCCTGGATGCTCTTGTAGTTAATTAAGGTGAGCATACATGCTGTATTGTATATATGTAGCGTATTTTTTTTTGATATTAAAAGACAAAAGGGTACGGCGTTACTTTTAACAATTTATTTATGCACTCTACTTAGTATGGGGTCTAAATTTATTATATTTGAATACTTTTTCTTATTATTTGATTTTACAGGGATGTTAGAAGAACTCCAGATGCCATTAAATTGTGGAGCATTGATTGTGTCGGTCCTCATTGACTCTAAAAAAGTGACTGTTCCTATGGTCATAAAGAAAGCATGAAAGTGCCTTTCCATTGGGAACGGAGACAATGTGCTTAAGAAGTGTGTTGCTGAAGGAGGGATTTATGACAATAAACTGGTATGTAACAGTATCAATTAAAATTAGTAAGTGAGAGCCCCAGGAACTTGATTTCTTGGACATTTGTAACTTGCTTCAATAGACAACTTTGCAGAAATGGAAAAAGCACAATTATTGTGGAACTGACCTTTCCATCAATGTGAGAGTTAACTTCTAACTTTATCACTATATTGCCACTTGAAAATATTACTGATTTACTTCTTTTAAAAATGGTAATTAATTTACTTTTTCTTGTCTGTTTCTATATAGATTGTCCCACAAATGACGAGGGATTGCAGTTAATTTTGATGCTACTGAAGCAACTGATAATTTTGATGTCTTCATCTTGCAACATTATGCAGTTAATTTTTGCCGTAACAACAGGAGGCAGGNTAGTGGTTAGAAAATCTAAAATGAATTTTCACATTAATATTGCATATTAACCACTATTAGTGGTTAAAAAAAATGTCATAGTCCTTTTTGAAGACTTCCGATGCCTACGAAAGAAGTAACTGTTAACAAATTACTCAATCTTTGGACAGAAAATTAAAAATTCATTGCTTTGTTCTTATCGTTGTTACTATATGCTTACTAAAAAAAGGTTGGTAGGTACATTACTTTTATTCTTAATCGATCGCTTCTTTGATTAAGAAGCATTTATCTCCCTGACTATTACTTCTTCATTACTTTTTCATAATCCCACCACAATTTTGCTAGATGAAACTAACAGTTTTTTGTCTGCATATTTAACTATAAACATCTTTATCTATCAGAAATGCTATGAAAAATTGTAATGTACAGGACACAAGGTAAAAATGTCCACATTCGAGAAATATACAAAACAAAGTGATAAAAATTCATTTACATTAACAGTATTAAGTGATGTAAAATGAATTATTTTTATAGACGTCTTATGTACCAAATAAATTTAAATTATTTTATTAAAATCTAAAAATTTAGTTGCTTACAAATTTCGACTTGCACTGTAATATTTCTACCTTTATCTCGACAACAGCGCACTTATTTAATTTCGCAGGACGGTGTGAATTTAAAATTCAAATTATTTTAAATACCGCTAGCGACTGTTGGTCTTTCATATAGGCAACCCATTTCACTCCAAAGTGTCCTGAGTCAGGCTGCAGTAGCAAATCTGATTTTTTTTACATATTAACGACTCGGCTTTCAAAATCAGGGTTCAAAATATTTATAATGAAGAAAAAAATCCTTTTAAATTGGGGATTGGAAGTTGCAAATCGATGTTCTTTATAAATTTTTGTGGCAAAATCAGCAAAATTTAGTGGAGCTAAAAACCCAACCAGGCTTTTTGGAAGTTTAGGGAATGGATGTTTGTGGGACCTCGTTTACTATTTTTAATTAATACTGTTACATACCAGTTCATTGTCATAAATCCTTTCTTCAGCACACTGTCTTTTGTTCTCTTATGGAAAAAAGGCACATTCATGCTTTCTTTAAGACCATAGGAATAGCTTCTTTCTGGGGCAAATGAGGACTGATACAAGAAGTGCTCCGTAATTAAGTGTTCTTCTGTTCCTGTTAAATGAAGTCTTATGAAAAAGTATTCAGTTATAACTAAGATATATATTGATGCCTCATCATTAATGAATAAAATTAACTTTGCAACATCAGTCCTACAATTGAGGAAGCATCATTTACTTAAGAGTGATTTTAATAATATAAATAATAGTATATTGCTCCATAGATTAGGATTATCTCGTGCTATGAAAATAGTTACTGAAATGATCCACCTGCTGCCTGTTTGAAGATTTAACCTTTAACAATTTTGTCAATTTAATTTATGCTGTGAGCAAATACGAAGAATAATAATAGAATATGAATCAATCAAACTAACCTTTCAGACGTAGAACAAATTAGAACTAATTTTGCGAAAAAAATAGCTCGATAAGTTGAATTTAAGAAACGCGAAAACACGTTCTTCCACCTCCAAACTTTATGAACTTATAATGTTATAATGTACCAAACGCGTCTCAGGCTTGTCGCAAAATTGCGATAGCTACTGCACGAAGCACTGATGACGTAGGCAAATTCAATCAGAAGCATCAAATTAGATTTCTGCGACGGTTTGCGGCAAATTTTTCGTAATTTAACCAATCGCGTGGCTAGTTTCATCCCCGTTTTACAGAATTGAATTTCTGTGTGTTTTTGCTTCGTGAGAGTTCCATCGCCTGATCACAACTCATGTATATATATTTTAATCTTATATTTTTTATGTATTGTTAGGGCTTGACCTGTAACTTGGTTGATTAATAGATACACAATATATCGTATTTTACTGTGGTAACGATTTTATTCTACCGTTTTTAGTAAATTAATATGCTTTATTTCTGAGCTTTAATTTATACGTAATCAAATCAGAAGATTTTTACGTAGTAGTTAAATAAATCTTACTTATTATCGTCAATTTATCTGATTTAGGAATCTCAACCTACACATTATGACAAAAATGTTAAATTTCTGCGAATTGCATAGTTAAATAAAAAGAACACGACCAACAAAACAAAAATAGTCTAAACTATTATATAAACTTACATAATTTACAATAATGTTGATTTGTAGGCTTATCGCAATGCTGTGGTATAATAAAATTCGACCGAATGGACAAGAAATTGAATTTTTTAAGCATTAAACGAATGAAATTAAGAAACTTAGTAATTGCAGTATAACATTTAAGAAGTACCTTATTGTTATTTAAAAAATAAATGTAAACATTTAAAGTTTATTTAGTCTATTAATAAACGGTTTCTGTGGTTTAAATTTCCTGTTCCCGAATTATTAATAGCCTTCATGTTGTACAATTTACGATAAATAACGTTAAAGCATGGGATAAATAAATTAATTTACACTTAAATTTATCTGACTTGTCGATTTTAGTTATTAAAAAGTTGAACCATTTCTAAATTAATAGGTAACCACTTAAAATTTGCAGTTAGTTTGTACTTTTATGTATTATGTTATCTTTTGGTTTTCTTTAAATACCTAAATACCTACAGGAACGTAAGAAGTTTTAGTTATAAAACCGTTGTGAAAAATTGATAAGCTCTTTTCATTGGCATAAGAGCGGGAAATTTTCATTTTCATTTGCAATGTTACTTTTTTAAAAGAATTATATAACTAAAACTTCGTTTATTTTCATTGGCACGTAATTTGAAAACACGNTTGAAGACTTCCGATGCCTACGAAAGAAGTAACTGTTAACAAATTACTCAATCTTTGGACAGAAAATTAAAAATTCATTGCTTTGTTCTTATCGTTGTTACTATATGCTTACTAAAAAAAGGTTGGTAGGTACATTACTTTTATTCTTAATCGATCGCTTCTTTGATTAAGAAGCATTTATCTCCCTGACTATTACTTCTTCATTACTTTTTCATAATCCCACCACAATTTTGCTAGATGAAACTAACAGTTTTTTGTCTGCATATTTAACTATAAACATCTTTATCTATCAGAAATGCTATGAAAAATTGTAATGTACAGGACACAAGGTAAAAATGTCCACATTCGAGAAATATACAAAACAAAGTGATAAAAATTCATTTACATTAACAGTATTAAGTGATGTAAAATGAATTATTTTTATAGACGTCTTATGTACCAAATAAATTTAAATTATTTTATTAAAATCTAAAAATTTAGTTGCTTACAAATTTCGACTTGCACTGTAATATTTCTACCTTTATCTCGACAACAGCGCACTTATTTAATTTCGCAGGACGGTGTGAATTTAAAATTCAAATTATTTTAAATACCGCTAGCGACTGTTGGTCTTTCATATAGGCAACCCATTTCACTCCAAAGTGTCCTGAGTCAGGCTGCAGTAGCAAATCTGATTTTTTTTACATATTAACGACTCGGCTTTCAAAATCAGGGTTCAAAATATTTATAATGAAGAAAAAAATCCTTTTAAATTGGGGATTGGAAGTTGCAAATCGATGTTCTTTATAAATTTTTGTGGCAAAATCAGCAAAATTTAGTGGAGCTAAAAACCCAACCAGGCTTTTTGGAAGTTTAGGGAATGGATGTTTGTGGGACCTCGTTTACTATTTTTAATTAATACTGTTACATACCAGTTCATTGTCATAAATCCTTTCTTCAGCACACTGTCTTTTGTTCTCTTATGGAAAAAAGGCACATTCATGCTTTCTTTAAGACCATAGGAATAGCTTCTTTCTGGGGCAAATGAGGACTGATACAAGAAGTGCTCCGTAATTAAGTGTTCTTCTGTTCCTGTTAAATGAAGTCTTATGAAAAAGTATTCAGTTATAACTAAGATATATATTGATGCCTCATCATTAATGAATAAAATTAACTTTGCAACATCAGTCCTACAATTGAGGAAGCATCATTTACTTAAGAGTGATTTTAATAATATAAATAATAGTATATTGCTCCATAGATTAGGATTATCTCGTGCTATGAAAATAGTTACTGAAATGACGAATTACTTGATTGATTTAAATTTGGAGTAGTCAATTTCTTCAAAATTTGCAGTGTGAAAGAGCAACCAATGTTTCATAATACATGTCTCCTGAGTTTTTGTAGCTCCTGTATTACCTATACTATCCTGTAAATATTACGAGAGAATATTCAAAATATAATGAATTTAGCCTCCCTACTTAAAAACGTTCATAGTACAATATTAAAGTAATGTCTGACCCTTTTGTCTTTTAATATCAAATAAATATATTGTACGTAACTTTGGAGTACGAATCAATTTGTTAGAGCCTATGCTGGTTAACAGTCCTATTTCCTATTTTCCTATAAAATAGCAGCTCCCTCCCAATGTTGTTAAAATGGTAAAAACATTGTAATAATATCAGGAAGGGACCTAAACTAATACTAATTTACTAAAATCTTATAACAATCGTTTTCTCGAAAGAATTCGAAAATGTATTAATTTATGTTTAAATATCACAGAACGCTGTCTGTATTTCAGAAATTAAGCAAAATCGTGTGAAATCAAATATTTTGCGAGGAATTAATAAGTAGGCAGTACTCAAGTCATAACCTATATCGAAAATACACAAAGAAAATAAGTGGTGGAAACAGACGTATTTGCACATAAAAATAAATAGCAATATTTAGTACTATTTTTGTAGTTGTATCACTTTTAGGAAACATTTTTATCAAGTATTCTTAATCTCTTACCTCCGAGAAATTCAAAACTTCACCTGACAGCAATTGTAGTTCTAACATGGCGCAGGCGCACCAACTACAGTCGACAGTTGCAATTTATTTTTAGGCTATTTATTTGTTTAGTTACATTAAATTATTTATGTATTAAAAACCTGGTAGTTTTTGCTTCAGCTTTCCTTTCTATTATTAACATAAATGATTAAATTAAATCGTTGACATATAAATACATATATTGTTATTAAAGTAGAACAAATAGTATGCAACTTGATATACAGCACTGTAGACCTGTGGCTATACTAATGAATTTTTGAATTATATATTTAAAAGTAGTTTTCGCGCCTACGACAGAGTCATTAACAAACAACTTATTTTAAGAATATTTAAAATAAGTGTTACAACATTAATATCTTATTTGCACAAGGATTTTATTAAAACTAAACAAAAAAGTACATCAGAATAATATTATGATGTTTCATTCATACAATTTTTAACGATGATACATTTAATTAAATTAATATATCATTATTTATTTCATTCGTTTTCTGCACCCTCATTTGTTTTTTGTTATTAGTAAAGTAGAACATTACAAGCATATACATATATAATTTTATATCTCAAGATTATTACAAAACTGAGAAAAATCACTTAAAAATTACTTGAGCCTTTGTAAATAAACAAAATAAAAGTTTCTTTGTTGATTTTTCTATAATTTCCGATCTTGTCACCCAGAAGTAAGTTTTAGTTTGATAAGCAAGAAGTGCGTTTATATCAAAAGTGGCGTTAACTGTCTTGTAAGTTCCCTAAAAATACAGAAAATAACAATCTTATTGTTAATAATTTTGTTTAACGATGGTTGGCTTACCTTTCTTATGGGGCAATCAATAAACGGGGTAGTTTTATAAATTATTTCTTTTAACAAGATATTAGGTTTCTTAACGTTTTCGCAAAATCTGTTGTACTGTAAAACAGGCATGTCTTCACATGTGTCCAAATTGTCTTTAAACAAACATTTTTTCGAATACACAACAATCTGAAATTATTTTCCAATACGAAATTGTTTAAAAATTAAATGAAGAATCAGTTATCTTACAGAAATTGGATTCGTAACATCTTCCTTTACGTAAGATGTGTAATTCATCAACATTTTGTTATTGGTTGTTATTAAATTTTCAAACTTAAACATTATTGTAAGATTTTTTGCGCTCTGGCAATTCTCTAGTTTGTAAAGTTTTACTTCCACCTATGAAGAATTTACATAATTTTAACGTTATATTTTAACATTAGCATCTTTTAAATTATACATTATTTTTCTTCAGCTTTTTTTGGTAAAAGTAAAAAAATGCGTTTACCTCAGTTTTATAGAAATCCGCCAATAAAATAATGAAAACCATTATTAAAAACGTGTGCATTCTAATTAATTTGTAATTTTCACGATGTTTAAACTTTTAATTCAAAAATGTTCAACAATTCTGGTTATTTATATAAGGTTCTTTGATTTTATCGCATGTGCGAATTACGTAACTCATTAAATGTACTTCAGTAACGCCACTGAAGTGTATTGATTAAAGACAATTAATTTTTAGATGGTACAATAATGATCTTTTGTCCGACTAGATTATAATCTTAATAATAGGTTAGCGTACATCATATTTTATAGAAATTACAAAACCGTAACTGTATATTTGGGGAACAAGATAAAATCAATTCTCATTTTAATTAAAAAAAATAGGGCACTTAACTGCTTACTCATACAATCAGTTATTTTCGTTTGTTTTTTAACGTCACTTTCAAAAACTGTTAACAAACATTCTACTATAAAAATTAAAAAAGTGTGTTATTTTTTTAATACACACAATTACTTATAAATTCATAAAATAGTAATTTTAAAACAAGAACTTTTGTACGAAAATGCAAATTTATTCCATTACTCTTAATAAATTTTTATTTGCCAATATTACAGAAAAAAATACAGTTTGGCACAAGTATTTACTATCTTTCATAAGTAACTATTTAAAATTGCAATTTTCTATGTACTCTACCTAATCTTAAATTGCAAAAAAAAAATTAAATATTACACCAACCTGAATACAAACATTCAAAAGTTTATTTGTATTCTTTCAATAAGCAAATACGACTTAAACGTATTAAGGTAATAAATCCTTTTTTGAATAATTTGTAGGATTAGTTTTAAACATTTCTTTTTAAATATTTTAGTATACAAACACGTCTTTAAATAGTTTTCTTTTCTTTCCTAAATATATAATATGTAAGTATAAATATATCACACGCTAACAGTAGTCCCATGTATATTGGATTTTAAAACTGTATTTTACATGGTACTTTATTTTTTTGATAATATGGCAGTTACTAAAAAAATGCATAAGAAATAGGAATGCCTATTATAAAGATTACATTATATTTCTAACGATCATATAATAATTTTGGTACATACGCTTACTTTAGTTTTATTATATTTCTGGATTGCGAATAATATATTGCTTTTTCGATATTGTTAACTCATAAAAATGAAAAGGATTTATCTGAAATGCATGTATTCCTCATATTGCACTGTCAAGTTCAAATATTAATGTTTTACGATTTTTAATACATAAATAATTCGTTGCATATAGTAATAAGTAAAAATTATGTTTATTTTTTGCCAAGTAAAACTGAATTTAGTTAAAATAAAACCGTATTTCCATATGCAAACAGTAAATGCTTTACGATCTCGTATTTTTCAGAATTTCATTAGTTTACTTAGTAACCAACGATTTTATAGTTACAATCTAACACTACACAAGACTAGATACTTATATAAATTACTTCTTTTTACTTTCCTTATCATCTTTCCTTGAATAAAAAGAGAAAACAATACCGTAACTTTAAATTTGAGAATGTCTATACAAACGAAATTTCTTGAGGAAAAGTCAATGCAATACCCTTTCACCTATAAACATTAAATTATTAAAATCAATCAAGTTTCAAAAACCTTATTTCCTTTTCTATCTAATGAATCTATAAACCTCGATGTGTTTACAAAATGTTTTTGAGATTCTTATAATTTTAGAGCAACTATTCAAGCTAGGCACCTAATAGAATGAATTAGTTGAAATTACTGAAGTCTTTTTTTAGTTTTATGGAAGGTGTGTGGTTTACAATTGGTTTATTAAAATTAGGTTCGTTCTTTATTCTATCAGACTGTTGATTCTGCTTTATTGCATTTTCCAATCTTGTTCTTAATTCGACAGACTGACTCATTAGACGTTTAAATTCCTAAAATAAAAATTTTAGTGTATATTATCACTAAATTTAGCAGTTGTGCATTTACCTGTGAATATTTTGGACCAATTTTTATCAACCACTGCAAGCTAGTTTCATGAAGAAGTAATGAGTATTTATTAGAAGAATTTAAAGCTTGTCTGTCCATCAAATAACTTATCAGTACTGGAACTAAGAGAGAAAGCATTTGGACACCTGAAAAAGAAAATGAAGAAACATAACATGAACTGCAAAAAAAATTATCAATTACCTATTAACATTTAGTATAATATAAAAACATTGTTTTCCCATGCACATTAAAATAAGCATTAAACAAAATAAATAATACATTCTTACTTATTAACATAGACTCAAAAACTGGCATAAGTAAATTTACGCCAACCATCTTACCTTGCAAAATGTCTCCTAAAGCACGCAGACAGAAATGATATACGTATATAAATAACACAATAACAATTTTCTTTTGGAAGCTAGTTTACTTTCATATTATTTAAATATTCAATAACTCTTTGTGTAAATCTATCATTATTCTTGAAAATTTGTACTTACGATTTTGTGGTTCAACCAGGGCTATCAACGTTTCTACAGCTGTGACAATCTCCAGGGTAAGGGTCAATTCGTCATTGGATGTAACTGTTTTTGCCGCATCTGTATATAAAAATTCAACCAATCTGCCAGCAAGTGCGTGTATATAAGGGGTTGCTACAGCACGATCACTGTGATTAAATATCGATTTTAAAGTCTGAACACACTTCAAACGGACCTGCAATAACAAAAAAATGATAAATCCAAAATATAAAAAAAAAAAAAAAAACGATTAATTAAATTAATTAACTTACATTGACGTTAGAATTTTGGAAACACTGCCGAAAATGATTAATACATGGGTATAATAAATTGGGAGCGGTAACCACAGAAGAAGGAGCATGAAGAACAAAAACGGCAATAGCCATCATTATTGTTACTTCGTCTAATTTATTTTCATCACTTCCAGTTTTTGCCAAGTCGATTATTTTTGCCAAGGCGCTTTGTAACAGTTTTTGCCAACTTTCATTACTTATGGGATTTGTACAGTATAAATCGGTAGTTAGTGTTTTCAGGCAATGTAACGCGGACTGTACAGAAGCACTATTTGCTAGTATTGTGTTATCATTTACATTCTTCGTGGCCACTTCCTTTATGACTCCAGTTGTGAGGAAAAGAACGGTGGGTAAAACTGATACTGCACCTAAATTAGATTGAAAGATATTATTATATATATATCATATATACACATTGTCAGTTAGTTTACCTTTTGGAGAGCACAACTTCTGCAAGACTTCCAAACTAGAAAATGCAGCCGCTATTAATCTGCTTGCATCTTCTGTAGGATGTGTCACTTTGAGTGTGGTAACAATAGTTGAGTTAGGATTTGGACTTAACGCAGGTAGATGCCTGACTAGAAGACACAAGCATACTTCCAATACAGCAAAAACTAATGACTTTCCTGGTATGATTTCTCCAGTGTCACCTCCTTCTCCTAATAAATCTATACTTATTGTTGTATTGCTTTCATTATCATTTGTTGGATTTTCTTTAAGTACATTAAAAAAAATTAATAAATAAAGAAATCGTAAATTGTTTAATAACGACATTGTTGTATTACCTTGCAGCCTTTCGCTTTTCTGTTGGTCTAAATCTTCTTGTGCAGCTCTTATAACTTGTTTTAATACCAACATGCATAACAGTTGAGCAGAATGGTTATCTCTAGTGAGCAGAAGCCTGTGCAAAACGTTACAAAGTTCTATTCCTAGAGTTCTATCGACCATTAATAAATTTCTTGCCCATGGGGAATCCAAGAGGGTGTACAGAGCTTGTAAACAAGTTATTATACTTTCTAGGGGCTCGACTGACCTCGGAGAACATAGTGCCTCCATGCAAATACCAAAAAGTAAGTGAAATTTGTCAGATCCTGAATCAAGTGATTGGTTATTATTAGCGTTGTCGTTGTTTATATTTTCATTATCGTTAGTCGACGTGGGAGGATTCTGCAAAGTTTCATAGCCACCGGCGTTCAACCAAAGGGCAGCAGCATGTAAAATAGAAGGCCAAGTAGCAGCGTAATGCGGTCTTGAAGATTCCATAGTATCGTTGGTATAAAAGGCCCCGCCATCGTGTGGTAACTGACTTCCGAACTCTACAATTATTTATATATATTTGTGGAAAATTAAAACAGTCCTCTTCCTTACCAGCGGGAAGAGACAACAGGGCGTGATCTCTAAGGGCTGCTAACCAGTGTTGAGATAAATTAACTAATTCTGGTTGCACAAGGGCCAATAAACTTTCCCCTTTGTACTCAAAATCCCCAAAATCATCATCAGTATTATTATTAGTTGAATTACCCAGAGCAGTACAACCAGGGGCTGTACCATTACCATTCATAGCAACAATATAAATCTCAGCCCATGCCTTTAGAATTGATAACTTTTCTAGTGTTGTCATGCTTTCATTGTAAAGTTGAGATGAGTTACTTCTGTTCTGAAGTTTATCCAACGACGATACCAACAACTGGTGGACTCTACGTAAATCATTCAAGTCTCGGGCAACGTTTGAACCAATCCAAGCTGAACAAACTTCACATGCCGCTGCGGTAACGTGCGAAGAAGTCTCCGGAGCGAACGCAGGGCGTAAAGCTGCACCCACCTAATTAAAATTTATCTCTATTATTCAAAGCAGTGTCCAATAAATTTTATTAGCTTACTTGTGCTTGGAACTGTTCTAAAAGAGGATGTCCTGGAAATTCAGGTTCAGGGACCTTGGCAAACTTTTCTATAACTTCCTGTAATGTTTTCAGACCTTCCAATCTTAAAGGATCTGAATTGCTTGTAGCAGCCATAAAAGCCATTCTTATAAGGTCAGACAGATGTAAGACCAGAAAATCACATTGGCTTTTATTAAACTGCATTTCTTTTGCTTGAATTAAGTCAAAGTGAGCACTTTTATTGTTATATTCACAAGCAGCAATGATTTTTCGAACACACTGGGCTGCAAATACACGAGTTGGCCATCTGGGTTGCACTAATGTATGTGTATTATCTTCTTCCGTATGAAATTCTGCTTGATCATCAGCTTCTCCCTCTTCGTTTTCTTCACCTTCATTACCTGCTACACTAATTTGATCTTCAGAAGAATCTGATGAAAATAAATGTAGAATTTTACCAAAAAAGGCTATAATGAATAAATCGAAATTTACCTGCAGCAATTGTCAGAACGTCTTTGCAGAGACCAAGCCACTGAGATAAATTATCAGCTGCTAACATCTGAAGCATGCTAGTAAGTGTGTCGTGTATATCTTTAATTAATCCTGCATCTGTTTCGGTATCTAGCATGCTAAATAATACCCCAGGCAATCCAGATTCAGTTATCAAGAGACCTTCAACTGTATTAGAGTCCCTACTTTCGCTAGCCAATGTCATAGCATGCTCACATACTTCTTTGGCCTCCTTCTGAGCTAACTGACGCAAACAAGAAACTGCAGCTTTACGTAGTAGCAAATGATTACTTGATAAAGTTCTCTGTAAATTAATTATTTATTAATTAAGAAAAATATTAGTATATTTTCTTGTTTATTTAAAAACTTACGCAAAGGTTGGGGACTAACGAGGACAAATTCACATGTCTAGGGGCGAAAAGGTGTAGCTGTTGCAAACATCCCGTGGCTTCGGCTTGAACAAGAGGATCTTGATGATCTTGCATGATGGCGCAAGCACATAAGAAGGAAGATCTGGTCAGGCAAACCCCGGAAGTAGTTCCTTGTAATTCAGGACCAACGGTAGTAATCAAAGCTGAAAGTACCTTCCCTATACATTGGTGAATGTCTATATGCGACTGGGGAACGTTTAAAAGTAATTTTAAACATATAGACAACGTAGGTTCTACATATCCTCTAAACATTGGACCTCCAGAATCAGAAATTAAGGCAAGAGCGTGCAAAGCCCAAACTTGAACTACTGGTGAAGTAGTATCTTGTGATAGAGCCAAAAGAATAGAAACGCTTGTGTTCAAATGTTGACTAGAACCCATACTTCCGACATATCTGTGAAGACAACCAAGGGCCAATGAATGACCAGTACGACTAGCAACGTCCCTCGCAGTTTTCAATTTATCGAAACTATTTTGAGCGAGTTCGGCGGTAAACCTAGAATCTGATACGACTTGGGCCATTCTACCAACCGCCTCACCAGAAGCGCATCTAAGTATCGGATTAGAAGATGTAAGAGCTCCTACTATAAGAGCTGTTGCCGCTTTTTTGACTTCGTCTTGTCCTAAGCTCATTTTTGCTTCAGTTAGGCATTTGAGACTACTCAGAATTGCTGTAAATACATTCATTTGTATTGCCTCTTGCCGAGAACTTTTTGCATGTTTAATGCACTCTGCAAAATGATCTACCATCTGAAGACGATGCTTGTTTGCAACACGGGGAAATATTTGACCAAATAATGATACTGACATGTCAATTACTGCTACGCCTAATGGTAAAGGTCCAGGGATTAGTTCTGCCTGTTACAATACATAAAATGTAAGCACATTAATTAAATCGCGAATTTGTAACAATATTACCAAATGTAAGGGCCTGTACAGGCAACAAATATCATGTTCCAATGCTCCTGATCCAGCAGCACTATTGGGCTGAAGCTAAAATTAAAGTGTTAGATTATTCTTCTAATTTTTGTACATAAAAAATAAGAACTAATATCGAAATAAGTGTTTAATAGTAAAATGCGTAACATAAAAAATTATAATTGAATTTGTAATTTAACCATATTTAATTTTGTAATAATTGTAACTGGTTAGCAATATCTTTAAACAAATTGCATGTATTCCAACACAAACAAATAGCTAGACAAAAATAACAAATTTACAATTAAAAAAACGTAAAAGCTACAGGGAGATATGCATAGCTAGTATACAAAGCCACAAGTTGTGTTCATTTTTTTGACTACGCGTAATATACATTTTTTTCAGATTTTCCCAGGCCATATTCATTGTAAATTTATAAAAATCAATTCCCCCTCCCTAGGTTAAATTTTTAAGGGCTGAAACTGGGCAAATCTCAATCTTATATCAATAGCAATTTCCGAAAAAAAAAAAAAATACCGCAAACCCTGCGGGGGGGTCCTCCTATGCTTATCCCCTTATAACCTTTGTTTGAAAAAATATAAGCTTATATAACTTTTATTTTTAAGATGGTCAATTTTCGATTGTAATAAAAATAAACATTATCTGCCTTAGTTATCTCAATAACACTAATCAGTAACATATGTACACATTTATTTGAAAAGTTTATATATTAATTAATTCCTCACATTGAATGTTATGAATACATACCGAAGATTAACCACCTCTAATAATTTAACGAAAGAAAAATAAATATAAAACAAAAATATAGACATGCAGTAATATCATGTTTAGCATGCACAGAATCCAGGACAAATGTTCCGAAGTTACTCACGTGTTCACCATCAGCTCTGCGATTAGGCTCCATCTAAGAAAAGTGCAATTAGTTATACCATGTTCCCCAAAAACACAGACAACAAAAGCACGTACAATAAGCGCAAAATAGATCCGGAAAAATGTTAGATCGAAACCAGAAAATTATTTGCACTATGAGCAATTTCTATAAAATAAAAAGGCATCAGAAGCAAAAAACTTACCTGATCTTCAATCGTTCTATGATCGGTTTCTTGCAACCATGTTCCTAAAATAACTGAATCGTCAGCATGGCACATTGTTCTTAGTTGAGAAGTTGTAGTATTTGCTTGATTTTCCGTTAGTGTAAACTCGGCAACCAACATTCTCAGCAAATGGGTGTATGAACCTAAATGTTAGAAAATACAAAACAGGAACTGGTTGAAGTAATACACTTACTTTCAAACGATTGAGCAGGAAGTAAAACTAGCGTTTCATATAGTCTTAAACGAACCATTGCAGCTGATGCTTTTAGTTGTTGTCCATAACTCTTAAGAACATTAGAAATGCTGAAAGAAATAATATATAGTAAAAACAAAACAAAATATATACAACAAAAACTTTTTTTTTATTATAACTTATACTCACTTTACCAACATGGCTAAAGCAGATTCTATAGGAACAAGAAGTCGTTTTACAACATCTTCAGTAACAAGTTCAGAACAGTTTAGAATAAAACTATGCATTGCAGAAAGGGCTCCTGCTCGACCCTCCAGAGTGACTTGCCAAGTGAAAGCATCACCTCTAGCCTTTTCAGATTCAAGTTCCTTTGTAGACCTAGGAAAAGAATTTCTCCAAAGTAATAACATCCTTGGAAGAAGACCTCGTACAACCGGAACACCTTTAACAGTTAAAATAATAATAAAAAATGCAACAACTTCTAATAAATAAATTACCTAGTGTCATTATAGCTCCTATTAATAGCCAACCTGCTTGTGTTCTATTAATTGACAACCTACTATTCTGACTAGCACTTCTGAGCAATTCTTCTGCAGTATTAAAAACCACTTTCCCTTTTGTATGCGGTACACCCAAAGGTGACAAGTGAACACCTCCTAGAACTGCAGCCAATGCAGCACTATATCCTAAACAATTCAACATTCTACATTAAACATCGTTTAAAATTAATTAAATAAAATTAAACACAGTAAATTGTTTAATAATTGAAACATTTAAAACCGTTTTTTGTGTATTTAATTTTAATTAATAATTTATTTTTATTACTACCAGAAATGGCCTCGGATGAAGTTCTCAGATCTTCAATAGCGTTAATACATCGATCGATTAATGGAGTTGTTTGACTAGGAACTGCTACACAAATGCATCTCAAACACCATCCTGCTGCTAATCTAGCTGCTTGACAAGGGTGAATTAAAACACTAACCGCTGCGTTAATTAAATCTAAAAGATAAACACATTAATTCAGCAATATATATAAATCAAAACTGCAACGTACTTAAAGACGAATCCGTAATTAGGTCATGCGCAGTAGTTCCCAGACTTAACACGAGACATCCGATTTCCTGAAGGGCACAAACTAACAAGTGCTGACTGAACAACGTTTCTTGATTAAAATCTTTTGCATTTTCAGGGTTAAAATCGATTGAGGCCATTTCTTTAACAATTATATGAGCGATTTCTTTACAAGCAGAAGTTTGAGCTTTCTCCCCAAGCATCTTTCCCAGAATACTTCTTAAAATGAAATTGACACACTTTCGAGAATAAACTGCATCAACGTGGGAAGAGGCAGCTTTTGGGTTGGCAACAAGATAAAGAATATGAGAAAGCAAAGTCTTCATATTTCTTTCCAGCCAAACTCCACCAAGAATTTGTACAAAAACAACATATGCCTAGAGGGATTTTACAAATGTTTATGAGAAATTTCTTTAGTATATATAATTTCAATTGCTTACATGTGTTACTCCTACTCGAACTTCTCTATTCACTCCTGAACTACCTTTAATAATTTCACCGGTGCCTTTCAAAAATCCTACACCACCTCTCAGAAATCCCTGCATCAAAATTCCTAATGCTTCATCCAAAGAAACCAATTTTAAACCTTTTAATTGTGGAGCTAAATATAGGTAAAATATTAAATTTAACTTAGAACTTATAATTTTAAACAACTTACCAATTTGATTATTTTTAAATGTTTGTTGGGTTGTGGCTATTAAAGTTCCTAGCAGTTTAGCAACAGCACAACGAACTTCATAATTTGAGCCATCAAACGCTCTGAAACATAAAGTTGCAAGGCTCTCTAACTCTGTTGTATATAAAAATGGAGAATGGTTTAACATCTCTAACAAACATTTAGAAGCAGCACAACGTACAGCCATTACACGGTCAATCAAGCAATTTCTTGCTGATTTATATATTTCCTTATGGACATTTGTAATAGCTCCTCCCATGCCAGCACAAACCTTAAAAGATATATTTATATGCCTTTTCATTTAAGTTTTATGTTTGTATACATTACTTTTTCTAGAGTTAACATAATTTCAATTCTCATTTGGGATTCTGCATTTCTAAGAGACCTTACCAAAATTTGTACTGTTTCTTCATATGATCTTCCCATCATTCTTCCCAATTTTTCATACATAGATCCCATACAACATATAGCAGCTCTAAAACAAGAATGTTTTATAAGCCATATTAAGTGCTTTCAATATAACTTCTTACAGTTTTGTAGACAAGAAACTAGGTGAATCATCCTTGTTTTTTAATATATCATTACAAGTATTGACAGTATCAAAAAGTAAGAAAGTATCTCCCACTGAAAATAATGTGGCAAGACATCTTGCTATTAGTTTTCGAGTGGGGGGCCCTGGTGATTCCTGAATAAGATTGGTCAACTGTTCCACTAATTTTTTCTGACATCCTTTTATGTCGTTCTAAAATATAACAATAATTAAAACATTAATAATTAAAGTTGTTTTTTCAGATTTAATAATAAAATTATTTTACTCACTTTCTGGGCAGCAATTAACACTTTATCTAGATATCTAAGCCATTCAAAAATGAAAACAGTTTTCTTAGCAGCTGGAATTTGCTTAAGAGCATCTTCATTTAAGATGAGACTGTGTGATAATTCCATTTTAAGATATGTGTCTACTTTGGCCCTATAATTAATATTTTATCATTTTTGTTAATAACGAATATCATACTATAACTATATAGATGTTAATTAACATTGAGAAAACATTTCGTGGTAACCGAATCAAACTAATTTTGAATAACAATCACATTATGAACAGCATAACTTACAGTCCCTAATTAATATTGTAAATACATTGTACATAATTATAATAGATCAGTCATTTTATTATTATTTAAAGGTATTAATGAAAAATTTACTTTATCAACGACATAAATAGCTGTGAAGATCAAGTTGTCTACATAATTAATATTCAACTTTTTATGTAAACATAAACTAGAAAACATTCATGAGGTAGATAAACTTAATTACTCACATTACTATTTTTCATTTCTGATGTAGGTACAGTAATCGATAAAGAGCATTAAAAGAACTTACATTTGACGCAATAAGTAAAATTTTATTTAACAACACTTAAAAGAACTGACCACATTTTCTCAAGAAATCATTATCGTTTTTGACAATTAACTTTAATACTGCTACTAGGTCGCTATTTAAAGAATGCTATTTTGACACGTTCTTAAATCGCATTTTCACGTCTAACGTTCCAAATAACATGGTATAGTATATGCTTTGATTTTATATCATGTTTTATTATCTTAAACATATTATTTTAAATTATAATCCAAACATCTTTAAAACATTACTAATTTTCTTTCTTTAAAACTACTAAATCAATTCTAAGTACAAATAATTAACAATTTGTATATATATGATTTTAAAGTCTGAACACACTTCAAACGGACCTGCAATAACAAAAAAATGATAAATCCAAAATATAAAAAAAAAAAAAAACGATTAATTAAATTAATTAACTTACATTGACGTTAGAATTTTGGAAACACTGCCGAAAATGATTAATACATGGGTATAATAAATTGGGAGCGGTAACCACAGAAGAAGGAGCATGAAGAACAAAAACGGCAATAGCCATCATTATTGTTACTTCGTCTAATTTATTTTCATCACTTCCAGTTTTTGCCAAGTCGATTATTTTTGCCAAGGCGCTTTGTAACAGTTTTTGCCAACTTTCANTGTATTCCAAAACAATACTTATATGAATTGACAACTAAAAGTATGATCTTTAAACAAATTCTAAAACCTATAACTATTAAAAGTTACAAGAAATAAAATAAATGTTTATAAGATCGTGTATTTTTTATTTATACTAAAATTGTCATCTTAAAGTTACATTCTTAATACAATTCAAGAATTGTTAGCCTACATATAATGGTTTAACAAAAATAATAAACCTACTTGAATTTAAGTAATTTCACCTACAATCTAAGACACTAAAGTAATTTTACATCTTTTTTTTCGCTTTCGACGCTGTGAAATAAAAGAAACAGAATACGATTCAAGAAACGTTTAATTCCATACCGACCACCTGAAACAAATAGCAATTTACAATAAACTGAATTTTTATTAAACAAAAAGAAAATTTCATTGTATATTAGATAATTAGACAATAACGTCCAACGTCTAGTTTTATATGATAGGATATTTCAGTCAAAATATAACCAATATTCTATTAATCATTAAATGATGTGCAATAAATAATACACCAGCGTTCTTCATAATTAAATAGAAACTGCATTTGTGGTAAAAATTACAAAATTTTTTACACTACTAAATTGCAATATGGGTGTGTGAGTGTGTATACATGGGTCAATCAATAGCGAAATTTCTTACTAATCAGTAAATTGTTAAAATGTACAATAACTTATTGTAGTATAATTAAAAATTATATATTTTAAAAAGCAGTAATTTCACTATCGAATTATTTAATATTTTCTCATCCCACTCATAGATTTGTAATCAAATCTATCAGATGAATAATTATTTATTCCTGGAGGCGGAGGACAGGAAGGGGTCATATTCATGTTAGAGCTATTAGAGAATGCTCCAGAGGACAGGGAACCTGATGTTCTGGTAGTATTGCTCGAATTCCATCTACAAAAACAGTTATACCCGTTGAAATAGTTTTTATATCGTACTGAACAACTAACCTGTCTTGACCAGAAGAATCGGAAGATCTCCAGCTATCTTTATTCCAAGATTTACCGGAACTAGTTCCACCTGTTGAATTAGAAGTAAATGGTTTACCAGAAGGCGTACCCGGATGCGGCCAGTTGTTTCCTCCTCTTCCTTCAAATCTTCCAGTATCTAAAACCAAAATTTTAATTTCAATGGGTTTATATAAATTATACGAAGACAATTTTTATTTTCAAATAATACAATGAATGTACCTTTTGGGGCCGCATCATAACGATGATCCCTAGATCGAACGTCACTCTTGTGATCTGGGACGGCACGTCTATCTCTGTCATCTCGAACTCTGTAGTGTGGACTTCTGTCTCTATCTCGGTCATATCTGCCACTGGGTGCGGCATTGGAGTTGCTCTCACGGGAACGAGCTTCTCTAACGTCCCTTTCACGGCTAATATTAAATACGGAACTACCCTCGTATTTTGTGATAGCAGTTGGAGGAGGAGGACCTCGAGACATGGACGACGCATGAGACCGATCTGTATCATATTCCCGATCTCTTTTTGAATAGGAATCATGCTTTTCATAATTACCTCGGGATTTGTATTCCTTCGATGGAACTATTTTCCTAGGAGGCGAAGGAGCTTTAATAGTAGATGGTGCTTCATACCTATAAGGATACAGTACCATATTCCTTAACATGACGATTATCATAATTACAAATTTTGAAACGGAAAAACGTATACATATTATATATACAAACAATGCAAGGTAAATAAAAGATTGTGATAAAATGCACATCCTATCGACACCTTTTCATGTTCACATACCTTGGTGCTGGTGGAGCTTCCTCATAACGTCTATCGTTAGTTATTCTTTTCCGTTCGTCGTAGGGATCATCTCGGTATGGTGCAGCACGTTTAACGGGTCTTCTATCTTCTTCTTGAAGGCGCATTTTAGCTCTTTGCAATTCTAACTTTTCTAACTCAAGCTTTTCCCTCTCCAATTTTTGTCTCTCTCTCTCCAATCTAATAATTTCGGCCTTTTCTCGTTCCAGTTTCTCTCTTTCAATTCTCAATTTTTCCCTTTCCCTTTCCAGTCTTGCTGCTTCTGAACGTTGCTGTCTCTCAATCTCCCTCTGCCGTAAAGCTTCTTCGCGTCTTCTTCGAGATTCTTCACGAAGAATTCGTTCTTTTTCTCGTAATCTTTGCCTTTCACGCTCTTCCTGCACATAAGACGATTAATTACATACTTTTTCAGTTTAAAACTACTTTTGTTTAACCTTAATTTTATCGAAAGTAAGCATATCCCGTTCCTTATCAGATCTGGCTTTAGATTTTGATGAAAGACTGCGGTCCCCCCGGGACTTAGAACGAGACTTTCTACGCTCCTTCCCGTGTTGTTCTTTTTCATGATGACGATGTCGATCATAGCTGTGTGATCTCTAGAAATTGTTATAATCATATAAGCATAATGTTTCGCATTTAAGAAAATTGCATTAATATTTGAAGCAATAGTTAAAATAGAAAAACATGGTAAAATACTGCGGAAATTTCGGAAATATAAACCTTCTACTTAAAGCAATTGATATAGAAAAGTATTTACTTAAACAATTAAACCTTGAAATGAAAAAACATTGCAACGTAAACAAAAGTTGAAGACCTATTACGATTGTTTCTTGGGTTTATACCTTCTTATGATCAGATTTTCCTGATAAACTTTCAGGTTTTTTACTGTCGCTTCTCTTCGAGTCTTTTTTCTCTAAGGAATGTTTCTCATTTACTTCTTTTCCATCCTTATCCTTTTCCTTGTCTTCTTTTGCATCTTTTTTTCCATCTTCATCTTTCTTATTCTTTTCACTTTCATCCTGATTAGATTTGGTTTTGCCTTCCTCCTTATCTGACTTCTGTTTAGTCTTCATGTTCATATGATCAGTTCGTACCTAATAACACCGTATATAAACTCCATAAAAACAAATCATGTTTTCAACGTTAACAACCTTTTCAATTTTTATTATTTGTCCGTTAAGTTCGGTGTTGTTCAATTTTGCGATACAGTTATCAGCATCCTCTGCAGTCTCCATAGTTACATATCCGTAACAGCAAGCTCCTGGATATTTGGCATTTATGACGACTTTGGCACCGATTACCTTGCCATACTCGGACAATGCTTGTTTTAGTTCTGTAGCTCTGGTGTTCTGGGAAATGTTAGTTATCCAAAGATTTCGACTTTTAGTAGGTGCCTGCTTTGCTCCTGGCTTTTGTTTAGTGGTGCTATAAAAAACAACATTCTGTAGGAAGTGCGTGACGATTACATCATAAGTATGCTGAATATCAAGCAGAACTCTTGATCTATTAATTTAGTTGAATAATTACTAAACAATAGAAATTATACTAATGCTGTAAATCTCCAAATTCTCCAATAATTTTTTTTAAATAATGAAAAAATTAAAATAACACAATTTTTACTTACAATAAAAACAGACTTTTTAAATTCAGAAAATCTTTGAAAATTCAGTAGATTGCAAAAACAATATTATTGTAATATTTTCATAAAATTAACAGAAACAAAATTGAAACAGAAGTTGCATTCTTAAAAAGTAATGCTTTTTAAATAAATTATAAGAGCATCCTCTACAAATATTTCAATGTAAGGAACACAGCCTTTAAATGCCAATATAATATTTTACTTACTTAAGTAAAACATATATTTATGGGTAAAATTATTTTAAGACAACTTCTGTAATACTCTGTACAATATACAGGAAGAATAAAATTGCGTTGGATGTTAAACTTATTCAGAGTTAGAAGAGTAAATTATTTTGAAAAACAAGTAAAACATTTTCAATTACACCAAAAAACTAACTTAAACCTAAGACATATATTTTTGTAATGCAGGTAACATAATGTGGGTTACAATCCTAATTTTCACGTTGGAGACCATTTGCTGGGAGATGTGTTTAAAGAACTGAAAACATGGCTTTTGTTCAATCCACACTAGCAAATACTGATGTTTAAAGAATCCTTTTGGATAATCTGATAGATATGAAGTTATCACATACTACCTGGTTTTCCTGATACCTTCCTGTTTCTATGCTTTTGTAATATTCATAATACTCATCAAAAAAACTGCTTGTAAAGAATTTTTTAATAGAAGACACCGAAGGAATATCATCTTCTATGTGTGAAGTTCTTCCTTCACTAAACTCCTGCTAATTATTAATCACTGAAATGGTCTTGAAGGTTCTGATGGTGGTCAACTGACTGATGTGCCTCGTATGGATTAATTGATGTAATTTGCCTTGAGCCAAATCAAACAGCAGTAGACCCACAAAACAGGTATAATTAGGGGAAGGTATAATCAGCAGCATGTTAAGTGATGAGTTATTAAAAACTTTCAGGTGCAAATGTGTTGACAAATGGAAATACAACTGTTGAAAACCAACCTAGATTCATTTTCCAATTTCTCCTTCATCTTCTCTTCATCCTTTGCTGAACTGGAAATGTTCTCAGATCCTCCCTGCGTTCTGTTTGACGAAATCTTCTCATCTGTAGTAACAAATCGATGTGAATCAAATGAGATTTATTAATAAAGTTGCCCCTTATCCTGACTCAGTTTACTAAGATGTGACTAAATTTTGAATTAAACATTTCTAATAATAATAAGTAGTATATAAAGTTAAAATTCAGCTCCATTAACACGAAATTGCACAAGATGCAATGGACAATTGGGAATCATTCACAATTTTCATTTAACCACTACACAATACACATTTATTGCTTCCACTTTGGAAATAGCGCTTCAAAATAANTGAGGCTGTACACCAAACAACCCAAGTTGGTTTAGGTCAAACATTATGTGTTGGTATTGGAGGTGATCCTTTTAATGGTACAGACTTTATTGACTGCTTAGATGTATTTCTTAAAGACCCAGATACTAAAGGAATTATTCTTATTGGAGAAATTGGTGGTGTTGCAGAAGAACAAGCTGCAGATTTTCTGATAAAAAATAATTCAGTACGTTTCATTTCTGAATATATAAATAAAATTTATGTGAACATCTTAAGGAATAATAAAAAAAATGTTTTTTCATGTTATTTCAGGGTCCTAATGCAAAGCCTGTGGTGTCATTTATCGCCGGCTTATCGGCCCCACCAGGCCGTCGTATGGGTCACGCCGGTGCCATTATTTCTGGAGGAAAGGGAGGAGCACAAGATAAGATAAATGCTCTTGAAAAGGTATAAAAACATTACGTCTTTTGAGATTTTTTATTTTGATTTCTGTATCAAATTCTGCAGTACTATCAAAAACTAATTAAGTGAAAAATTTATAAGTAAATAATTGCAATTTCCTAAATGTTATAATCTCTTTATTTGTAGTTTAATAATAATAGTGCATTCTAGGTAGCTATCTATCTATCTAACTTTCTTAACATAAATGTTTTTTCAAATACTTTTAGTTGTTTATTACAGATAAGTTTGTTTTTAGGCTGGAGTAAAGGTCACAAAGTCGCCAGCTCAGATGGGTAGTGTACTTTTAAAAGAAATGCGAGCACTTAATCTTGCTTAATATATATTAAAGAAAAGTTTTAACGCTCGCAACCCATATACTTTTCTTTTTTTGTATATCTTGTATTTTATTGTTATTATAAATTTACCTTTTATCAGTTATTGATAAAGTATATAGTAAAACATACCTAAAACTGTTGAATGTTTATTGAATGTTTCTGACAGTAATAAAAATTCCACGTGCTAATTATTGTGTTTAATTAAAGCAATTTACCCAAGTTAATAACGCACAAGCGTAACACTTGTACTACATAAAATGATACAAATTAATTTATGGAAAATTTACAAACAAAAAAATACTCAAATATGTGATTGCGCTCTTACTCTAACATCATTTGAACATCAAATCAAATGAATACGTCCTACACAAACTATTAATAAGTGTATCTATGATCAATTTAGTCGAATGTTTTCTTTTAGCTGTCAGTCATATCTATGTTGCTCTATGTTCGTGTCTATGGTATTTTATATAGTCGTTTGAAATCCATATGCCAATATATCAGTTTTGTTATTTAAATAAAACAAAATAATTGACAAAAGGTTTTGATTTAAAGAACTTCTAACAATAATGAGTGAATTAAAAAATGCCGTTGAAAATCTAAAAGTCTCAACACCAAAAAGAGATAAAATTGAAGTAATGTCTTCAGAAGTGACAGATTCTAACCCCTACAGGTAGGGAAAATGTAGTTAAATGTCTTTAAAATTGTTATATTCTTTATTATTTATATAGTCGATTAATGGCCTTAAAGAGAATGGGCATTGTCCAAAATTATGAAAATATTCGGACATTTACAATTGCTGTTGTTGGAGTTGGAGGTGTTGGCAGTGTAACAGCAGAAATGTTGACAAGATGTGGTATTGGAAAGTTGATTTTATTTGATTATGATAAAGTAGAGTTAGCAAACATGAATCGTCTATTTTTCCAACCACATCAGTCAGGTTTGAGTAAAGTTAATGCTGCTGCTGAAACATTACAGGCTATCAATCCAGATGTTACTATTGAAACTCATAATTATAACATTACACTAATAGATAATTTCCAACACTTTGTTGATACAATTACGTAAGTGTATTAACTAATCTTAATATTTTTGGGAATGTAATTTTCAAAAATTTTAATTAGAAAAGGTTCTTTAAATGGAGGCCCTGTTGATTTGGTTCTGAGCTGTGTTGATAATTTTGAAGCTAGATATACCATCAACACTGTTTGTAATGAAATAAATCAGAAGTGGTTTGAATCTGGGGTTTCGGAAAATGCTGTGTCTGGGCATATACAATTTATTATTCCTGGGCAAACTGCATGTTTTGCTGTAAGTCTTATTTTCATTAATCAATAAACTCTATAAATTAAATTTTTGAAAGTAAACAATTTTTTTAGTGTGCCCCTCCATTAGTTGTTGCATCAAGTATTGATGAGAAAACACTTAAGAAGGATGGGGTATGTGCTGCTAGCTTACCAACCACAATGGGTATAGTTGCAGGTTTTCTTGTACAAAATACTCTGAAATTTTTATTAAAGTTTGGTGAAGTGTCCAGTTACTTAGGTTACAATGCCTTGAATGATTTTTTTCCAACCATGTCTTTAAAACCAAACCCCAACTGTGAAGATATCAATTGTCGGTTGAGACAGAAAGAAGAAGCTGCTAGACCTAAAGTCGTAGTTGAAGTCAGAACAGAGGAAGAAAAACCACTACATGAAGAAAATGAATGGGGAATTTCTCTTATAGATGAAAATGAAGATGCTGAAAGTAAACTAAGTATTTTAGAATGTAAAGGAATAAAATATGAATATGAAGCAAGCAGTCCTATAAGTGAAACTGAAACAACTGATAAAATAGAAACAAGTTTAGATGATTTAATGGCTAAAATGAAATCACTTTAAACTTATTTATATTTATTTAACGAAAATGTATTACTTTTTAATTTGTTCTCTTGTTTTAATGATAAATATGATACTAGAAATAAGTTTATTCATTTATGTATCTAGTTGGAATATTGCAATTGTTAATGTATGCATAAAAATATTGCTTTGTAGAAACTAAAATATTCATATCAAAAGAAACTTTAATAGAGAAACTCTCCAGTACTTATATTGGTAACAAAATATTTGTTTTATATTACAAGTGTTTAGTAAAGCTTTACCACAAAATATTCATTTTAATACTAGAATGGACAAGTCAGTTGGGCAAAATAAGAATTAAAAGAATTGACTAGCAAAATGTTGTTTTCTTAGACATTATGAGATCATATTTATCTATTCAGATAAATAGATTAGTATAGTACATAAAAATAAATTACATTTTTTAAATTAAATTATAGTAAGCAAACAGTTACTTTGCATTAAATGTCCACCAGTTTTCCAACTAGGACACTTTTGTTTGATATACAATTCTTGGAAATTTTTTGAGTAGTTGTAACAGTTTCTATTTCACCATTAGCATCAGTAAAAAGTTTTGTTTCAATATGACTCTGAAATGAGCTTTTGGCACAAACTGTTTTAAAGTGATTTTTGCTTGAATTCTTTGTTTCCTGTTTTAAATAATCTAAGATTGGGTCTTGTCCAGTTCGCATGTGTATTTTGGTTTTTAATATTATCAATTGTGACCTCCAATGTTCATAAGAGGCAACCTTTAAAGCACAAACCCATTTATTAACATCTTCATCACAACGACAGGAGAATATATGCTTTTGATCAATTATTTTACTTTTGTCACCTGTTTTAAAAGTAAGTGAAAATGCAAAGGAAATACCTTTATGTGGTCTCTCATACGCAACTTGAACGTTTTCTAACACAAGGATACCTATTGGCTCCTGCTCATTAACACGAAAGTAAAAAAGTAAATTTGACACTAGCTTAAAAAACCGTTCCTTAAAATAGGGCTGCTGATACCAATCTGACCATTCGTTTTCCGATGGCTTTAAGTGGTGTAGGACTCCTTCCATTTCACCCTTGCTTTCACTTAATTTAGCTAATTCTTTGTCGTTGAACCTCATTTTACTATATTTGTTGTAACACTGCAATGTTGATAGAATATGTTTCTTGAACTTCACATAACTTATTTAACAGAATAACGAAAACCTAAGAATATTACTTTCGTAAAATATGACGATGAGCGCTTCATTAGTTAATTGGAACAACTGTAGCAATTTTTCCAGCTTTCGTTTTTGTGGTTACATTTGTTTTTCTCAGTAGTCAAAACATTACATTATGTAACTATATTGTATAGGAAGTTCTTATTACACTGTAATTATTAACGTGTCCTTAGTAACAAAATGATTTAATAATTAAGAAACAACTCGAAACCACCACTTTATCACCAATTATTTTTATATGGACTAAACTAAAACTAAATAAATACTAAACATAGATTCTAGACCACCATTAAACCATAGACCATTAAAACCATACCACAGAGTATCCATTCACAACTTAAAATGTCATAGCTGCTGATCATCAGAGCGATCATGTGTGGATTACTTCAAGAGACCGCTAATTTAAAATTGAGAAATAAGAATTAACCTTTTCTGACAACTATTTACATTAAAATGCAATATTATTAAAATGGATCTTAATTATAAATATACATATATATAGCATACTATGGATTTCAGATGAAAAATAAACATAACTTAAAAAGTAATTTTTATTGGACTCTTCGTTGTTGTAACTAAAAAATACTTTTTACAGAAACGAAGAACATAATGTATAATTTAAAAGGATAAAGTATCTATAGTANACTATGGATTTCAGATGAAAAATAAACATAACTTAAAAAGTAATTTTTATTGGACTCTTCGTTGTTGTAACTAAAAAATACTTTTTACAGAAACGAAGAACATAATGTATAATTTAAAAGGATAAAGTATCTATAGTATTTACAAATTACTCAGCTAATCGCCAAATCGTGGTTCAAGCATCAAGTTGATGAAATTTTCTCAATTTTCAAAGGTAAGAAGCAAATCTACTCCTGTTATTTCATTTAGTTAAAGAATTTTGTTTTATGTACAAGTGTAGATATAAGAACTGAGCAGACCGTAACAACAGTTTAGCCCTACTTTGTTTCAGTTTTTTTTTCGCCTTACGGACTAGAACCGCGTTCCTTTTAGACGGTGTGCCACTGCAGTTAAAACAATTAAAGTCAATTATAGTTAGCACATGTTAATAATATGAAAAGAAAAAATGAAAACAGCAAAAATATCTCGCTTAAGCCACATAGTTGTAATGGTTTGGATTGTCTTTATCGCGCTCCATGTAATCTCGGTCGATAAGAGATTCTATCCTTTTCTTCAAATCTGCTGGCTGTAAAATAAAAATAGATATCAAACCGCAAAAAAATAAGTCTATCTAAATAATTCTGATAAAGCAGCACTATGTAAGATTAATTAACTATTAACAGATATTTCATATCTGCTGACTGCAAAATAAAAATATTTATCAAACAGCAAAAAAATAAGTTATATCTAAATAATTCTGATAAACCAACAGCACTTATGTAAAATTAATTAAATGCTAACAGGTATTAACTACATTGGGTCTAGATTATTTTCATTTTTAAGAAAAATTTGTAGTTATTACTATTTTAAAATTTAAGGTTCCTTGAAATAGAATAGAATATATTAATTTGGGATTCAAAATAAAATGGTTTTATTTTACTCACCTTAACAGGGAATTTGAGTTGTAAATATAATTCACTAATTAATAGATTATGACTAAGCGTTTTGCGCATTTTCATTATTCTCACAATAGCTGCATCAATTTGGTACTGCCTGTCCTGGAATACCCTCTCTTCAGTTGCCTTTTGTTCTTCAGTCTAGAAATATACATGTATTAAAAGAAATTACAACAATAAAATGTTTGTGTTTTACCGTTTCTTTCATTTGAATTTGGTTTATTTTGATACGGAAAAGTTTATTCACAAAGTCGTTATTAAATCTGAATTTGTCATTATCTTCCACGTCTCTTCCTTTAGGTATTTTGTTTAAAACGCGAGCTCTGCCACACGCTAATGATTGCAAAGTTCTTCTTAATTCTCCGTCTTCAATATTCGTCGCCCCTTTTATGTAGTCAAATGATAATTCATCATGAGAATTAAACAGCAGTAACACTAACGATTGAAATAAAGATACGACAAGTTCTTTCATTCCAAGTTTAAATTTAGCTCGAAGAACACAGTGGCCCAGAGTGGGCTGCCATGTTAATTTACGACCGCTGTGTTTGCTGAGGTAAAATTTACTAAATATTTCCTGAAATTTTACCATTTCTTCAGGTAAGACAACGTTCATAAGGGGATAATTCGGCCAATATCCCATCGTCAGAATATTGACGGTCATGTCAATAGCACTTAATTCTTGACTAGTGTTTGAAAGATGTTGCTTAAAAGCCACATTAATATCTTTGCTAAGTTCCATATCTTTGAACATTCCTTCCAGTTTTGATGTAAATCCTCCTCCACATTCTTGTTTAAGTTTACTAAGCATACTCTTTTCAGCATCCACACTGGCTGATTTACCAACAAGTAGACGTTTTGCAAGGTCTTTTTTGTAAAACGCCTCAAACACGTCTTTTCCATGAATAAATCGAAACAACACCATTATTTTATCCAATAATCTTTCCAATTCTTCTTCTGTAGCTTCCTTGTTACCTGCACGAAGTTTGGAGTCGACGAATTTTGCTAAATAAAATAACAGGTACATTATAATTTGCATGAAACCAAACATTTCATTTATATATTTCTAAATGAGGTACAAGGCTTACCTATCAATTCTGCAGGTTTATTTGTTCTTTGATTAATGAAGTTTTCAAAGGCTTCCTTTAGAGAGTTACTAAACTTTTCGTTTTTGTTAAAACAGGTAGCGACGATATTATCCATGGCATCCTTAAAGTCTAACAATTCTTGTACCATAGTTTTATCCTTTTCAGGATCGATAACAATAGTGCGACCACGTTTTTTAATATACAAATTGAAAGCTGTACAAAGTTCTGTGTGGCCATTTTTAACACGACCAAAGAGAGAATATAAAAGACTCAAATCATTAAGGCGATTTTCTTCTAGCAATCCATCCAATCCTTTTTGAAGAATATTGGTAACATGGTCTGTTAAAAGTTGTTTTTCAACAGTATGAATAAGTCGCGGTTTTGTATTAGCATCTAAATAATGATAAACGCGTTCGTTTTCTTCTATTAACCTTTTATCAACGTGAGCGAGATAGTCAGGTACGTCTAATTCTTGCATTAGACGTTGACCCTCAGCAGCATATAATCTTTCAGTAGCTACAAGGAACTTCTCTTCGAAGGCTTTCTCATAAATCTGAAGATCAGTTAGCATTCTTAAAAGAGATTTAAGTAAAGTGCGATCCACAGTATCACCTTGTCTTTCTTTTTCTATTAACATTAGTAAGCCTTCAACTATTCTAGTCTGTACTAAAGTATTTGCCATTATGTACTGACGAAATAATTCTAGGCCCATATCCCATATAGAAGCAATTTGAGCATTATGTAAAACATATGTTCTATCCAGACACAGGAAAATATTTCTTATCATTATCATCTGTCTACAGTGTGCTTGCCATGTCTCATTCATTTTTTTTAAGAAAAGAAACCGATCCATTGATTCTGCTAGAAATTGTTCTATATTTCTTCGAACATGATTATCTATTAAAACATGTAAATTATTGTAAAGTGTGTGAGCCATGTTATGAATGCACATGTTTTCTACAGCTTTATATAACTCTTCAAGAGAATATTCATTAGCTCTGGAATTTTGTATAGCTAGAACAGCTTCCTGTAGTTTACCCCATGTTTGCTCTCGAAAATCATCTGGTAATTTAGGTTCACCTACAATTAAAGTTCTCTCTTAATTAATACTCTCTAATGGGAAAATATTTCTTCAATAATGAACACACTTTTATCATTACTGACAACAAAAATAAATGTTATGAACATTATTTCTTTTCTCTGCTCATAATGAATTCTGATTAAATTTTATTATCTCAATTACTACAGCAACTCGATAAGTATATGTTAACAATTTTTACCCGAGCAGTAAATATTGGTAGAGAAGAAGGTCTACATAATACAATCATCTACAAAATTGACCTAATAATTAAGTCTGTGGTATACACCAAAAGCATCCTGTCTTTTTTATGAGGGCATATATGTATTCAATATTTAGTTTCTGATAAAAAGATATAAATAATGCTTCTACTTAAAGTGAATTAAAATATAACTTCAGACAATTACATAAAACATTGTAATTGTTTCTTAAGCTAGGTAACAAACCGATATGGACTGCTCTTAAAGAATACACACATCAACGAAAGCTATGTTGAATATTTTCTACATACAAAAAACTGCCTTTATGTGTAATATTAATACAAACCACAAATATACAAGACTACTCACTTTTTAGATTTTTAATGACAATTTTCTTGGTGGTGGTAGGTTTCAAGTTGAGAATATTGAGGTTACGGTTGATTCCATTTGATGTTATAGCTGAGAAATTTGCCCTTTTGGAAAAATCGCTAGAATTGTCACTCATATTTTCATCAATTTCCAAAGTATCTCGTTTTCGTTTCACCCCGGAAAATTCACTATATCTTGTTAGAGAAACAGGACTCAAGTCCTCCGAATTTCTATTGTGTTTTGACATAGAAACACATCACATTAGTTAACAATAATAAAACAATAAAGACCAGTAATTAAAAGGTTATATATCAGATAAATATACTAATAAGGATTTACAATTCATTATGTTTTCGTCTGATTTTCAATCGCCAATTTTCTACATTCATTGACTTGCCAACCTCGAATCTTGAAACACGTTTGAAAAGTTTAGATCTAGCGGGAAATTTAAATCTACATGCACCATATTTTATTTTAAATATATTTTCATATGTTAATCAAAACACAGAATAAATAAAAATGAATGCTTAAATATAGATGTAATTAAGTAAACATTAGTATTTGTATTAACTTAATGAGGTGAAATATTTCGAAATAAGTGTATTGTTAATTGTATGCGCATAAAAAAATACTAAGATAATTAATTGTGTACACTAAATACATTTACCAGTAATATAGCGAATCAATTTTTTTAATATCTGCTTTGCAGTTTATTTATATCTTTTATATTTACGCCAGTAATTTAGACACATTATTTGTCTATACTTACATAATTGCTGCACATCTGTAAAATGTTTAAGCCAAGGAACGAGTCGTGTACAAATCTATCACTTCAATAAATCCATACAACTTTCTTTGCATTAAAATTATTTACGGTATATTTACTTCTCTTATATATAACATTATTAATAATTCTTGAATAAATTAACAAATGTTCTAAAACCTTCTAGAATTTTATTTTAAAAGTACTGTAGTATATAGTTAGTAAGCTAAAAATTAAAAGCACTTATTACAGCAATCAACTGTCAAATTCGTTGATATAGATAGAAGTTATTGTCATAAATATGTATTACAAATTTATATTAAAAAATTATGAAGTACCTAAGTAGAAAAAATGTACGTGTTCCTACATGTGACAAATATATCAGTGGCGTCGTGTAAAACATATTTTTTTCAGTTTATTTTGTATTTGTACACTTTTCAATCCTTGCACAACTGTTTAAAATAATAGAAAAGGATAAGCGTGTCGTTGATCTCTGTCTATTGTAATTAGTAAACCACTTTAATTATTTACACACATTGTATACAGAAACAAAACGCGCCGATTTGATTAAAAAAAATGTAATTATGTACTTTTTCCCGCACTGTTTTGCTGTGTTCTTTCATATGTTTCGTCGTTCACCCCGATGCCACCTTCAGTCCGAAAAAAAAATGGAAAGAATTCCACAGCAGTACAGCCAGGAGAAAGAACTTTATTGAAATACAGCATATGTTCTTATATTTACAGAAATCATTACTTAATGGGTTGTTTAAAAGGTCATGAAGGAATGAAATTGAGAGAAAATTCAAAACTGTATTTAGACATATAAAGTAAGTACAAAAAATAACAAGTGAGAAAAAACACTAGTAAAGCAACATACTTGTGTAAGACAATGTAAATTAGGTAACTTAGTATATAGTGGACTTTTAAAAATTTTAACATACAGATGTTGGAGGAGTAACGCAGATATTTTTTTTCTTTACAAAATTCAACACAAGTATGTGTAACAAGAACGACAGGTACTAAACAAGTACTACTTACAAATAAAGCACACTCAAATATTGATATTTTCAACACTGAGGCACATCTATTTTATACGATTTACGTTATTTCAATTCAGAACAAGTATGTAAGTAGTGACTTGAGGATTTAAGCAAGCAAATTATGCGAAAAATTTCTCCTTTTGATTCCCCACAGTTGACCCTGTGTAAAATAAATAATTGAAAACCCATTAACTGTTTAATTTCATGAAGATGTTGCAGATAACTTTGTCGAAATTAAAAAAAGAAAGAACGGCTAATACATCAATTTCCGAAACAATTGGAGAAACTTGTAGAGTTCAAAATTTACTTGCTTATAAAAACTGGCTCCAATAAAAGTTTCTTTGTTTCAAATGAGTTTGTTTATCAATCACTTTACCGTTTATATATCACTGAAATAACAATAATTTTTAAATACCGACAAACAGTGAATTCCAAAAGTCTCAAAATTATACCAGTGAACAGTAAAATGTATAAGGAATATGAGGAGGCGGAGTTNTCTCCCTATTTCATCTACACATATACATTATATCCTCACTTTGCTAAATCAGCTTTTCGAGTATATTTTTCGCTTTGTGGACTACAGAAGGTGTAATATATAATACGGGAATCCGGCTTAAGACTTTCAGAATTAAAATCTATTTAAATACACCTAATTTTATCACTTAGACGGATCACAAGGAAAGAATCACCAAGAGTTCAAATATGCAGTGGTGTTAAAATACGCATCTAAATATTTCTTATGAAACGTAGACAAACAATAAAATAAATATGCGGTTGTTATGTGCGGTTATTGCTGTTACCTAGCGCTGATTGAGTGAACAAACACATTTTACATCACGCTTCTCGTTAAATAAAATGATACGCTTTGTGTAGAACCATGAAATATTTAAGGCAAATCAATTTAAACCCTCAAAAATGCTCTTCCGTATTTATACCCACTGTGTTACAATGATATAAGTTATAATTTTCAGTCATTAAATTCGAACCTGACTGCCAGATGTTACTCGAGAAATACGTCACTATCAGACCAATCGGTATCATCGGAATCGGAGAAGAACGCGACCAAATCTTCCAAATCATCGGCTAAGGAATATAACCACCGATTCTCCCTTTCATCAAGGAAATCCCATAAAATGATCTCCTGAACAAAAGAACATGTTACCTATAAACTCCGCTACTTTCTTCTTTTCATTTTCTAAACTATTAACAGAACTTAAAATATATTCTTTCAATAAATAAAAATAAATTCCTTTACAAAAAAATTCATAGGACAGCTTTAAATAATTTACTCTGATCTTTTCCAAATTTTTTTGTTAAAATTTAATAGTAAAGATAAAATTTTAGTTTTAAATTACTTAAAACTGTCCGTAATATTAAAACTTAGAATAAAACACTAATGTCATGTATCCCTTAAAGCAATAGCAGTATTTTGATTTTAAACATAAACGAAGCATAAATAATTTCGCTAAGCCTCTGCATGTGCACAGAAACGCAAGTGAAAATAGTGTAACACCTCAGGAGGGAGCTCCTAAAAACAAAAAATTTTTTTACTGATACAACATGAAATAATCACTTTTACCACATCAGACAATCTAAAAAAAGAAGAATACCACACAAAGGAAAATTAAGTACATTTTTCATTAGTTATACAACATTGATATACTGATTTTGAAGTCAAGCATATGTATACTTTGAATGGAATGAAATAATGCAATGTAATGACAAAAAACAGCAAATTATTAAATGGCAGTACAAATGCTGTTGAATGGAAATTATAAGTGGAAAATTATAATTATAATGAAAATGACCAAGCGTTCTTATCACAACGTTAAAAAATATTCATAGTCTTATTTTTACCAGAAATACTACTTTGAACGAGTATTGCTGGTTACATTAATTATTTTTACTCCTTACAACAGCAAAAATTAATTACAAGTTAAAAGCAATATTAGGTATATTTCTGTTAATTAATATAAAATAATTACAACGAAAGAACATAGTAACATATAGCAGGTGGAAACAGTGATTAATGAAGTAGTTATGGAAAATGTGGAACAATTGAATAAGCACGAAAAATCTTACTTGCAGCATGCTGAAGCTCACATTTTCAACGCGACGTCGTGGCGGTCCTACATCAGTTTTGGTGCCATCAGGCAGTGCGTGTAAGTAGAAACATTTGTTACCAAATGGACATCTTCCATTGCCCTTCCTAAAATATTTGCAGTCTTTTTCACTTAAGGCCTTCTTGTAGTTGTCAATCAATTTATCTTTTTCTTCTTTGGTTTCTACCCAGTACATACTTGGGCAGACAAAATCTGATGTTACACGGCATTCTGGACAAGCCCTAAACAAGAAATAAGATTAATAGGTAAATAAAAATTATATAACAACGTAAGCAACCTTATGATTCTATTGTCAAATTGTCGTGCTTTCCTCCATTTACGTATGCAAGCTAAACAGAAGCAATGGTTGCAATTGGGTAGGATACCAAAACGTTGTTCATTATCTGTTTTCTCCATAATAGTTTCAAAGCAAACTCCACAAGCCTTATTTTTAGACCGGGCAATTGCAAATGACAGTTCCATGTCCTTTTCATGTTGAGCAACACATTCCTGGTAATAAGAACTATTTTGTGATCCTTTAAAAATATATATTTAATAAGAAATTACCTGTCTATGTCGCTTTCTTTGTTCTTCATTGAAGGGATGTAATGCGGCAGTCTCACAGAAATCGCAAATATCACCATGAATGTAAGGACATTCATCAAGAGGATATTTGCAAACTCCTTCCTTTTCAAGAAAAACACACAGCTGCCTGTCTTCCGGATTTATCTCCATTCGGTTATTTGCATTAACAACTTCTGCATAGCTCTTAGGTTTTTGATTAGCTTTAGGAACGAATTCAGGAGCATGAACCCAATTTTCCTTTCTTTTTTCTAGATCTTCCATAGTTTCCTCCTGGTCATTATTACTCACAAAACCCATATTTACAGGTGAGTTTGAGACATTGTCAGTGGAACTACTGGAATAATAAACAGAATAAAGTGGAATTGAGTAGACAAGTACTATTAAATTTCTTTATAAGTTGCACAGTTCTAAGCTAATCTTACAATATAACCCACCTGTTACTTGTTTTTGATCCACTAGTCGAAGCAGAAGGTTGACTAGAATATCTGCAATTAATGTTAATATACAACCACGTATTTCAACAGACAATTACTGTAAGTTTAAGGAAGCATTCTTGTAATCTATTTGACAACAATTAAGAACACTTTATTACTTTTAAATAACCTTAAGTTTAATAGCAATAAGATAAACTTACTTGTTTAACCAAGAATTGTCAACTGAAGCAGTTTCTCTAGTGTCTGCAGTCATTGGGTTTTGATGCAAAAATCGACAAGATGCACCATTCCGGCAATTGCCTCGTGCATAAAAGCGACACTCCATTTTTCGTTTTCGAGTAATGTAATAACCCAATACAAATTCGGTAGTACCAGAAGGTTTTACAGTCACTTGAACATCTGAAGCATTTGCATGCTCATAACGACAATACCCTCCTCTTGCACAGTTCTTCGTGTTCAAGTATCTAAATTTAAAATTAAATCAATTACCTTGTTAAGAAAACGATACAACTGTAATTATGATTCCTTTTAGGGCAATTTTGACAGTGTAACACACAATTGTAAGAAATTCTTGGAACTAAATGACAATAAATTAGTACCAGTAGTAATAATGGGACACAAAAAAACAAGCATTACACTTCGAATAACTTACGAGAGGCAAAAAGCATATTTTTCTTCGATCCCAGATGAGGAGGTGTCCGCCATTTCCAAATCTTCTGTGTATATATTATATATATATGTATGTATGTTTCTAATTGCAAACCGAGTTTTTCTCCTCTTTCGAACTTAACAAAACATTGTACCCAAGGATAATAGTTTAACAATTCATTAGGCTATTATATTACAACTGAATACTGAAGAACTAAAACTAAAATACTAATTAGAACCATCAACAAATGGGGCAATAGTTACAAAACACAACATAACGACTAACCGCGAAATCAAAAGTGCGAAAATCCACGAATCCTGCCGAATGCGAATACATTTTAACGGTTCTTTAAAAAGGAGCACCAATAAGAAATATTGTATTCAAGGGGGTGTGTTGCTGATAATTCAAATAATGATTGTATATATTTTTAAATAAAAATCAGTGAACAGTACAAGACAATTTTAAACGACATAATAAAATAGAACGCAATTTACTCACCTCCATATTTCAATTGAAATAATTTAAAGATGTTGCGCATTAAGTTGATTTGGTTTTATTAGGGCACTTTCGATAACCACACTAAGAATAAAGTAACAACACTTTTTCAAAGTTTTTGTTATGCAGTGGTATAAAGTTGAAAAAAAAAAACAACAATTTTATTTATTGGCTTATATTTGTTTGGAACTTTTATATACAGTTATTTTAAACAAATGAAACAGAAATGGAAAAAGCAACTTTTTATTCTATCAAGTTAAAATTAGCCATTTGCAAGTAATCAGCTTGGCTATCACTCAACACTATGCACATATCACCACAAAATGCTAGTCTTTACATAAGGTTTTTCAGAAACAAAGCAGCTCGATTTTGTTTGAGATCAACAATAATTTGCAAAGAGCNTGATTAAACTAGTGTAACTTACTTAGTTTCGTCCAGTAATTCGATTTCCTGAGGTTGAGTAATAGGCGTATTGCTATGACCGGCAGTGGGATCATCTGTGTTCAATTCGCCATTTGTAGAACTAACAACTTGAACCGAACCATGGCGGTCTGCGGGAGTTAAGTTACCTAAAGTACTTTGCTTTGTTGATTCGAATAACAAGATCTACGAGCGGAGAAAGAAGAGAACCCAATGCACTTTTTATGAATACGTTAATTACTGTAACTATTGATAAATGAAGAATTAACAAATGCACCTTTTATTTACATACCAAGTGCCTACTTCTTTCTTACTAAATCCTGTTATTCTTAGTTTAAATGTAACAATACAAGTTCCACCTGCAGAGACCAAATAATTTTTTTTATAACAAACAGAACAATATTAATGATACTACTTTATTAGACAAATACTAAATCACAACAGTGGAGTCCCCAGGAACAGATAATTCTGTGAGCGGCGTCTTTACACAGTTTAAGTGAGTCTACACAAACTCATAAGAAAAATCTGTCTTTCCTACGCTTAATATTTTAAAATGAAAACGAAACAGTCTGAATATACATACAACTTAAACATTGCAAACTTCATGAACCTTATTTAATCTACAACTCTTCTATGACTTATATACATCGCTATAATTTAGCTAATTAAAAACAAAAAAAAAAGAGAAAATTGGTTTTCGAATTTAATTTACAAATTTTGGACTTGTGAATGCAGGTTCTCTAGTTGTTTTTCAAGTACTTTAGAATCAGAATTACACTAACTACAGCCTCGGTGGAAACTGTAACTTATTTACATAAAACAGTTTCACCAACTATATACAGCACCAAAGTACTGTATTAATACTCACAACTATGTTAGGCAGTCAAACATAAATCAACTTCCGCAAGAAGAATTGAACATATTTTACATCATCCAAACCAATACTTTATCTGTTATTATTTGAAACTGCCCTTAAAATAATATAAAAACAAGTTTAAATTATTTAAAAGCAAATTTACTAAAGTTAATGAATGCGTTAAATCTCAGTTAAACTGAGTCGTAATGATTAAAAAAAAAATGTTTCGACGTAGCAAATGCAAAAAAATGCCAAAGTTGGAAAATAGAGCTAGATTTCGTTTTCATAGTTTAATAATAAACGACGAATATTAAATACGTACATGGAAATTGTATGCAGGGTGATGTTATAGAAGTACCACTTATATAAAAAAATACCCCTCTTTATGAACTGCTGTACCAAATTTGACGTACAGTTTTCTTGTATTTCAAACATCTCTATAAATTATAGGCGTCTTTTGAAATTCAATGAATTTATTACATACTAAAAAGTAAAAATAAAAGTTCGTTAAAACTGCACGGATGAATTTTTGTTTTCAATTTTTAGTAACCAAATTTGATACTAGCTTTAGTTTTCTCTAGAGATCACCTTTAGAATTTCTTTTATAAATTAATCACCCTGTACAGTTCTTTAATTACTTATTACTGATCAAATATCGTCATAATTTATTTCCAATAGCGTAGAAAAATCGTTATTTTTTCGCGGGAAAATATTTACAAACTTATTAAAATAAAAGATTATATCCTTTCTATTTCATCCTTCTATTAATGTAGGCGTCTATGAATTATGTTAATTAACAGTTTAGTGTGTTTTTAAGTACAAAATATAAATTGGAAATAAAGTTTGGAGTGACGTGCAATTCCTCTATTGAAAGCTGCCCCAGGAATAATAATTGAGTAAGGCCTTACATATCAAGATATGGATAACAGATTGTAAAGTCCTTATAAATAATAGAAGTAATTAGAAGCTACACTACAACGATTTGATTTAGAAGTAATTATAACAAGAACTGTACATTGGTCTTTATTAAAACTAACTTTAGTTCAAGGTGGCAGCGCTGCTTTGACCACATGGTAGAAGTATAAGTTGCTGGTCGGTTTCACTGTACTGTAGTCATTTTGCTCGCGCTCCTTTTTTCTTCTTTCGTTTAAAAAAGCAGCAACACCTGAAAAACATACTAAATCAACACTATATTTACAGTTCCTTGAACTGATTTGAAAGTCATTAAACAAATAATACCTAACATGCAAATATAGTAGACATTTGATGGTAAAAATGTCGCATTACTTATGCCAGAGCGCCGTATATAGTGAGCAAATTAAACTTTAGCTTATATATCAAAAAAAAACAAAACGTCTTATTTTATGAAAAGCCGTTTGTGTTATGTATTAAGTCAAAAAAAAATATGATGTTGCAACATCTACAGTTTATAAGATAAAACAAAAGGGAACTAGTCTCTAAAGCTACAACAGACACATGTATATTAGACTTCTAAAAATGGAAAAACTTGTATAAGTGTTATTAAACGAAATAAAAATTTTATTGACAGTAATGAAATAAGGGAAAAACAAAATTTATACATTATCGAATAACTGAAAATGTTACAGCCAGTGAGGGACGGCTAATATGTTTTTTTGAGCCTCACTGAGTGTTAGTGTATTATGAAACAAATGTATACACCTAAGAATGTTGTTTCATTTACTAATAATAAAACTAACAAAATAAAGTTGCTTAAACGCATTTTCTAGCAAATCAATTCAATTTAAAATTTGTTAGTACCATAGGTATTTTTTTTAGAGTATTTTCAAAAATTTAATCGAAAATTTTTTGATTAAACTAGTGTAACTTACTTAGTTTCGTCCAGTAATTCGATTTCCTGAGGTTGAGTAATAGGCGTATTGCTATGACCGGCAGTGGGATCATCTGTGTTCAATTCGCCATTTGTAGAACTAACAACTTGAACCGAACCATGGCGGTCTGCGGGAGTTAAGTTACCTAAAGTACTTTGCTTTGAAGCTTCTGGCCATTGATTATTCTGTTTATTTGTATTCTGCAAAAAAAAAAATAAAAAAATAAAATTCAATATTTATAAAGCCCTACACAAAATTATTTTTTCATGAAAATTATATTGTAAATTTAACTACCTTGTTTGTTAAATGTCTTTCTCTATTAGGGGATATAGTGACTTCATGTCCAGTTGTTTGAAGCGAACCAACTGGTGTACTCTTAAAAGAAAAGTGATACAACAACAATAAGTAATAAAGTAATTAATTAAATACATCAATAAAACGTGCAAGGATTTCTAACACTAATAGAAGACAGTTAAATTGTGATTATTAGTAAAGGATGTTGGAGCTAGTTAAAGCATCTGGCGGTTTAGATGTTATACCTTTGCAGATTTTGTTTTAACAATATTCGAAGGTGGAGCATTTCTCATTTGCTGTAGTACCACCAAATTTGGAGGCTAACATTAAAATAACTTGTAAGAAATACTGCAAATACATACTTTATTATAATAATATAAAAAATTAACAAAACAAAAACCATTACAATTTATGGTGAACTTGCTTCAGGCAGGCTAAATCGAGTTTTATATTTTGTGTATAAGCATTTCAATTTCACAATCACTTCAATTCTAAAATTGTACATATCACTTACAAATGAACAAAAATCACAATTATGATTTCAAAAATTATACAATGTAGATAGAAGGGGACAGTAATGTAGGTAATAGTAACTTTTAGCAAAATATGAAACTCGAACTAGAATGGGAACAATTTACTATAGTAACCTGCCAGACTTTTAGTTGATTTTCGTAGAAAAAAGTAAGCATGTTCTGCACTTTGAAATTTCGAAAGGAGGTTAAAAGAATACAGTTTGAACATACCATAGTTTTTCCCGTCCAATCAAATTCTCCGTCGTCAACATAGCCGCGCCTTTGCAACAAATCACTGAACAATTTGCGAAGATATTCGTAGTCGGGTGTTTCAAAAAAGTCTAATCTTCGAACATAACGAAGATACTGAGCCATCTCTTCCGGTTGGCCTTCACACAGCACATCGATTGGTGTCGCACGCTTTGTATCACCTATTTTTTGGTATCTTTCCTTTAAAGTATCAGCCTAAAATACAAAAATGTTTAATACTATTATTTATGTCCAAAACTACTCATTATATATTTTAACCTTCAGTCCTTGCCAAGGAAGGGAGCCCCTTAGAAAGTACATAAACATATGTCCTAGTGCTTCCAGGTCGTCTCTTCTTGATTGCTCTTTACCCAAATGAGTGTTAATCGACATATACCTAGCAGTTCCAGTCAACGACTTATGCTCTCTGTATGGTATATGTTTGTTAGTTTCTAATTCTATATATTCTTTTGCTAATCCAAAATCTAAAACATAATGCCACTCTTAGATTATTATGTAAAGAAACGGGCTTTCCCAATTTTCTTATACCTATAATATGGATAATTTTTTCACGTTTTGTACTAGCACGGCCAATTAAAAAGTTTTCAGGTTTCACATCACGATAAATTAGATGGCGCGCATGAACGAACTCAATACGATGTAGCTGCAAGAAAAGTTAAAATCATTAATGATTTAGTTCATCTACCAATTAAATTAGATTTTTACCAATTGTAAGGCAATCATTAGGACTGTTTTCAGAGAGAAGCGACGTTCGCACAAATCAAAAAGGTCCTCAAGGCTTGGACCAAGCAATTCCATAACCAAAGCGTTATACTTTCCGCAAGGTCCAAAGTAGTAGACATCAGGAATTCCCTCTACAAATACACTATTATTTTTTCTATTGTTAAAAAACGATTATTTAAAAATAACAAGTAATTGGAAAGCTACAATTTATTTATTTGTTTACACTAACTTTTGATTTTGTAAGGAAAAATGCAAATAAAGTACTTTATTGTTTCAACAAGTAATAAACGACAAAATCATTGTTTTATCTATGTTGAATGAGCACTATAATTGTTATACTTAGTAAACAATGATAAATAGATCCATGCTTTCAGTATTACTTGTTTCGGGCACATATTTAATAAACAATACACAGTTGAATGTTGATTATAGAAAAAAAAAAACAATACACTTACCACGTGAGCCAAGGAGTTTGTAAAAACGGTATTCTAAATGAAGCTGAGGTGCTTTGGATTTCATGGGTTCCATTTTAATAGCTACATGTTCATTGTTATATAAATTTTTGCCTAAAACATACAATATAATTTATAATTAAAATTAGCCTAATATTTAATAAATACAAAAAAATTGGTATCTGATTTTGCAAATTCATGCAGAAATAATAAATTATTTATTTTGTTATATTTACTACTTTTCAAAAATATTTAAATAAGAATACTCTACACAATAGCTTATCAATAAAATAGATATTGCTCATGGTTATCTAAAGTATGTGTACATTTATAATAAATAAGTGAACCATAATGAATGAATTTAGTGTCTCATGAATTAAATAGTTTCTGAGAATTCAGTAAAACCTTACCTAAGCGTAGCTCTCCGAAGTTACCACAGCCAATTTTTTTTCCTACACGAAAATTAGGACCAACCATTAAGACTCCAGAACTTGAATTAACGGAATGCCTAGAAGAATGAGTTTCTCCTGCACCTCGTTCTCGCTCGCGGTCCTTATCTGTACCTAATATAAAATTGTATTACAATATAATAAAGAAATAGCTATAAATTAACTTACCATATCGCCTGTAAGTCTTTTTATTCTGATCCATTTTTAACTATAAAATAAATACTAGACTAGAGTTTGGTTGGTTTTGTGCAGCAATTACCAGCTGAAATATTTTTTATTTAGTCAACACCTTCATTCTTGTATTTTAACCTACCAGTGACATTATTATAATGACAATTACTCAGATATGAACTACAATGTTTATTATTTTTCACGCATTCAGTTGTCATCGAATGAAGTTAAAACAACTTTTTTACCTTAAAACAAATAGATATGCTGTTGATATATAGGAGTAATACACTAATTTTAGAGGATGTAATAATGCTTAAAGTTGATTATATATAAGGGATATCAAATTAATAATGAGGAGTTTATGAACGAAGAAATGTAACCCACATTCCTAATTGCTGATAATATTTATTATCCGAATGTAGAGGGTTACATTCTACATTAAATAATATAATGTAGTTCTGCAAAAACATTATTAACTATTAATTAAACAATGGTCTTTTGTAGATACAATGTCCTGCTGATTTATTTGCAGGTGTCATTTGAGTTAGTAAAGGACTGAGGTGTTGGTACTGCTCACCTGAATACAAATGAAGGGGTTCAACTATGATGAAATAATTATGAATGTTAGCTTCTTCCAGTACGTTCACAAATAATTTTGAGTACTTAAGGGTGCAGCGCCAACAAATTTAGTAATAACTTTTGTAGAAAAGTTATTGTTCACATGTTACATATCACATTTTATTCAAGGTATCACAGTACTTTGTTTTCTGTGCATATCGCACACAAGCACTTTTAAATTTTTAGTTAATCACTTTTTCTGATAAAAGTTAACTAAAGTCTATTTTAAAGCAGTTTATAAATACCTAATTCCATATTTTATTTCTATGATCCCTAGTTGGCAAGTGAACGCCATTATTAAAACGATACCGGGTCAACGTCATTTTGTCAGATAAACAAAAATCAACTCCTAAATTGCACATAAAATGCTAACCGGAACCCATAACGCAAAAACTGAAAATATGAGACTTTAAAATATAAGCACACACAAATATTTATGTGACTTCGTGCACTTTTTTTACTACACACTAAGGCTGCCCATCTGTGTAACAATTAACTTTAGGTCATACACTTCCCGAGCATGCGCTGTTTCTGTTTCTTAATATTTGTCAAAACTCTTATAAATTGTTATTTACATAAATTTAGAAATTGAAATTTATTTTGGATGTTATTTCAAATTTATACGGATTTTGGTTTATTACTTTATTTACCTTACTTTTCGTTCAAAATATATACCTACAAGAATATTAAAAAATAAATATCAAATATATTTTGTTTTATGTTGNGACAGTTTAACGACAATTACAACATGGCGAACAAAAAATAGAGACTTGTTGGAGTTTCTTTATTGATGTTAAGTGGAGGTCAATTAATATTGAAGATTGAACACACTCGCGCCTCGATTCCTGCTTGCGTCACATTAACACAATATTGTACGTTAGTGATTTCGTCAACTCAAAAATATAATCGGACAATCACACAAATTTGAATCTTTTCGGTCTGGATAATTATTACACTATACAAAAGCATGATAGTATAAATGCAAAGAAAACTGCATAAATACAAACTTCATTTAAAAACTCTGACTCACCTTTTTCATTTTTAAACAGTTTTACTTAAAAAAGAAATAAAACTTGTCTTTTGAGTAAAAAATATGAAATAGTCGTACCTACAGATTAAACGGAATTGTTCTGTTTTAATGTTTTCCTTTTAATTTAGTTTTTTAATTCTCAGTAAATGAAATCAAACAGCAATCGTCTGTGATTTTCCATAGTGTTTCAACAGTGTTGAGATTTCCTTTACAACTTTTGGGATCACCCTGTTTAGCCCCCATAGTGTGGATGCCCTGTTTACCCATTAATATGCCTATTATCCGTATCTATCAAAAGTGACGCTGTCCCTATTTGACGCAAAAACCATTTCCTTGACAAATGATTACAGAAAGTCTATGCACACGTGAATGCTCAAATATATCCGTTTATTTGAAGGAATCGATCATTGTATAAAATGTCCCAAATAGCGAATGTAGCAACAAATTCAAACAAGATTTCTGAAAGCAGAACCATTAGCAGCAAAAACCATTAAGAGTATCATTTAGTATATTTTTGTTGATCTCGTAACTGTAGGTATTTGATCCAACGAACATTTTCTTGCGTTAGTGAAGAAGAAAAAGAAAGCAAATTCTATAGGCACCTACAATTTATATCGGCAACTTTACAACTTCTAATTTAGGGGAAATACCTCCATTTAATACTTTCAATGTAACGTCAAGCATGAAATTGCTATCACACGATAATGATATAGAATTCGCTTAATAAGGACTTTTGCATTGTCCGCCTAAATAAACGCACTAATAACTCGTGAGAACTAAATTAATTAACTTAAGTGGTGTTTAAGGAAAGCGGGATGATGTTCCTAAGTAATTCGTCTGTTAATATTTTTTTGAGTGTGTTAGGACGAAAACCCTTAACAAAATACTATTTGAATGTTCTTTTGTGACTATAAATATACCTAATACTCACTTCACTTTTTGTTAAATTTGCTAAAAGAAACTTTTAAAAACTCTTATCTGTTAGTAATAAAAATAAAAAAATAGCGATTATTAAGAAAACGTTTGATTTTATATGAGTGGGTGTTTGAACCCCTTAACCCCTTCCCCCATTGGGTTGTTTGACAACTATTTTAATGTTTTCACTTTTAGTTTTTCAAATGAGTGACTTCTTATTTTAAAAACGTTTTTTATTTTATCGGACATTTAGTTCACTAGCAAATACAGTATTTAAATTCGATAATTCCAAAAAGTTTTAATAAAAATTTTCTGATATAGTGTCTCTATTTCTTATATGCATTTTTCATGCTGCCGAAATAATAATATTAGAGTTTTACTAAGATTTTTTTAAACATCAGAAAGGAGTTTAATTTATTAATCTTCAAGAATATTTGTTTTTTTTGTTCCTACGTCTGGATTATACATGGTTGGAATATGGAGACAAACTAATTTATTTCGATATGTTTACTTCTTTCACGAATCTTGTACTAATTTTTTCGTTAAAAGGTTAATTTATGCATTGGAAAAAGGGTAAATTTTCGTGTTTACATAACTCTGTCCACTACGACAATATTTTCTTTAAAAGTCATGACAAGAAAATTTCAACATTTGTTGGGACAAACACCTTCAGTCATCTTTTCATGACATAAAAAATAAATCAGTATAAGTTCAATAAGTGTAATTTAAAGCTTTTAAGGGTTGTTACTTTTTGTAAGAAATATTTTGAGGATGTAGTTAATTTAGGGTAATTTTCAGATAGACGTGATGGTTGAAAAAATATATTCTATCACACTTTCAGTAAATTATGTATAGTGCTATACGAAAAGGGCAATTCCTATAAGTTCTGTGAACGTTTCGCCATACCTGTATAATATTTGGGATGAAAACTGTTAAAAGGAAATGAAAACAATGGCGTTTTTACTGATAAAGGAGTAATGTTTAAACATGTGTAAACGCGTTACGTACGAAGACGAAATGAAATTCAAATTTCTGATGTATTGAATTAAAACGTTTGCCAGTTGGAAAATGTTTACAGATAAGTAGTTTAAAAAAGGAAATGAAACACATTATCATGATAAACTTTGACTCCAGTCCGCGTAAAGTCCTTTATTCAGTGATTGACAGTTTTCATTCGTGGCTTTGTTTGGATTTGAAAGAGTGCTCGCTGGTATCAGTTTAAAAATGAAATTTGTACGATAAAGTCTGCAGTCTAGACCGCAAACATATCGACATTACGAGTCTTTCCATTGAATGCGCGTGCTAATGGAAAAAAGGAACGTCAAGATAATTCTGCAACATTTAACTCGGCCCTTGCAACATTTGCTCTGATTTGATGTCGTTGTCGTTGATTGTCATTATTGCGTAACAAATACGAAGCAGGGGATGATGATATACGAATGGTAGGTAATAAAACCGCGATCCACGTACTCAAAAGGCTATATTTCTCTCATTATCGCTCTACTACAGAAAATATAAGTAATTATCCGCCATTCAAGTCCAACATCTCAAACTTGAACAATACCCTTTTACTTCTATTCTACATTCCAAACATCTATTGCTGACGAATGTTAAATGGTAATAAAACGATCACAAGCAATTACACATCTGCGGGTGGATGTTAAAGTAAGGCAACGTTTTTTATCCATAATCCGCCAATTAGTTTTTGATATTCCATCAAGAAATAAATTCTATTTTGATTATCGAGTACTTAATACAGTGGATGATCAAAAACAACTCACCGTCTTATAAGTGTCTGATAATGGTACTACAGGCTAGAGCGATGAATTAGTATAACATTTACCTATTTATCTTTTAAGATAAATATATCCACCTGTGTTATGTTTATTTGAATTGTTTTTTATCTGTTTTGTTCAAAAATTATGATAGTAGCTGAACTCAGACGGTTTTATGGTCTTGTTTAGCAGTTATGCGGAGATATGGGCTTATGTGGCTGCAATATTTGCAGCGAGGAGCGAGCCAAATTGACTCCTATTCCGTTTTACGGCACAGGCTGGAAATAGGGTGATTTTGTCAAGTGCCCATGTACCTGTTAGATGTCTCAAAAATCCTAATTAGTTACGTTAGGTTTTTCAAGCCAATTAAGAAATAAATGAGCTGTCCAGGTTTAGGTCTTGGGGATTTCACATTGATTCCTTTTCGGAAAAAGTTTGCTTAAAACAAAGAGTAAAAAGGCCAAATAAGATAGTTGCCATAGAGACAGTGGTGACCTGCTGTGATTGGCCAATGGGAAAGTGTTAGTAGATACGCCCACGGCTAGTGTAGTGTCGACTTGCAATTCATTCTTGACTGATTCGCTAAACGATCACCTCAAGACGAAGATTAACTGCTTCCGTTGTCCAGGGTTACGGAGAGACCTGTATCCACTTATCTCCTTCTTCAAGAATCCGACCGACTGACTCCACAACCCATTCAAATTTGTTGGAATCAGACGTCAATCAAAAAGTACATGCACGTTTCGTTTAATATAGGCACATTAGTTACCTCTTCAATTATTAGATAGGTAGAACGAAGAAATATTGTTCACAATTTGTCTGTATAACCGCATTATCGTGTCCTTGTTTCCTACCAGCGGCGCTGCAGACCATATCTAGCAAGATATTATAATTGTGTTAGGCAGCCAATGTACAGAATGTGTTCACAGCGTAAAAGTAAAATGTTCGGTTTGATTGCCCGATCAGGCGTGCAAGTTAGTAAGCGAGTGAGAAAGACAATGAATTATCATACTCCGTCACCGCAGGATTCATGAGAGATCTATAATAAGTATCTAAGTAATCAAATTCCTTAGAAGTCGTTGATGTCATTAATGCTTTATTGCTATCTTCATAGTTTTGCATGGAGATTGCAGCTCGTAAAATACTTATCTTGTTTATTTCTTAGATGAGCGGTACCTTTTGAAAGAATTCTTTGTTGCAGAGTATCCGCTAACACTATTCCAAAGATTTTCGCGTTGCTAATATTCTGTGTACTTTTTTTCATTTTCAACATGCGATTACTGGTAATAGCATTCGGTTTCTTTAACATCGCTTCTTCTATTACAGCCTGTTACTTATAAGGATATTAAAGAATAAAATTTAATAAAATATAATGGGAAACATGTTGTAAACCAGATAACAAATTGTCAACTACTTTACCGATTGANATTTAGTTGGCTACCTTCCTCGTAGCTAAACAATCTTCTTTTTATTAGATAAGTATGTACACGTATACTCTGTATTTATTTATGTTTATGCAAAATTTTAATTATTTATTATTAGATCATAAATAAAACGACTGCATTATAAAATGTGGCAAATATTAATATAATTAATTCAATTCCTGAGATAAAAATGTTCAGTCTCTCAGAGTCTATGAAAGCGAGACTCGATTCTCCGTCTCTCATCGAGGCTCCCTGGTGTCGCTGAGAGAGACTGTCGAGAGACTGTCAAAAAAAATGTTTAGCGTCTCTGAACGAGAGACTAGACTCGCTCATAGAGGGATCCCCATTTCGTATCCAATCTCTGAACGAGAGACTCGAATCTCTCAATAAGTGGTGACTCGATAGACATGGTTAAAATTTTCTAAGTTTGTTGAAATATGTTGTATTTCAGAGATCCCAGTCTTTCTACGAGAGACTCGAGTCTCTCAATTTTTCAGTTTTATTCATTCAGTCTCTCTGTGAGAGACTCGAATCTCTGAATTAATAATTTTATCGTTCGAGTCTCTCATACAGAGACTGTGAGAGATCCATAAAAACACCTAGACAATAACTGAGAGACGCTCTCAGAGACGCTGAAAGACTCTGAAAGACTGAGAGACTGAAAATTTTTGTCTAGGGATTCTCTTTTGTAGATTTGATTTCTTATAGATTTAATAGGGCGGCTGCTTTATAAGTGCTGTAGAACCTTTCAAGAAAAAAATTATGTATTTTTGCAGCTCAATAAATAATTAGTAAATTTTTTAATATAATAACTAAATTGAAATAGATTAGTAAACTTAATTCATTTCACCACTAGTCGTCTTTGGTTCTGTCTTGCAATTATCACAGATTTTCCGATCGTTTTTAATAGAATTTAGCAAGATGATCAGGTAATAAAATAATTGACACACGTAACTATAAATTTTCTTATATGAGTTACGGTTCTAGTTAATGTGGTATTGGTAATTTCCACCGATTTTCCAAAGACGTATAATATCGCAAGTGATCTGAACATCTCTTTTTTTCATTCCATCAATTAAAAATTCAAATAACACCTAAAAGGGAACCCGGCAGTTTTAGGGAGCAGAGGCTGTTAGTAATTAATTAAAATATTTGCCAAAATAACAAACGACTAAGAACGAGCAGAATGTTGATTATGTAGAAACTTTGCTATTAAAAGTGAGGTGGGAGCAGCTGGTACCGAGTTGCTAAGTGCCATCATTAGAAGTACACCTGAGTCCAAGAAGACTTGACATCATCCCTTTCTTTGTCATCACTTTTCCGCATTTCTTCGAAATAATTTATTTTTATTGGTCATCGTAATTTGTGACACAAATTGTATTTTAATTTAATACATTGCCGACAATAAAAAAAAATAAGAATAATAAATATTCAATGGATACTTACTGTTTTTACGGATTTTTTTACACAATCAAGAAACACAACAGTACAAATTTGTTGAGAAACACTCGATGGATATATTAGTTGTGGTAGAAATATTTAGTAATAAATACAATACAGGTGATTTTTATTTTTATCAGTATGCGTTATATATTTACAAAGTAAACTTTACAAAAAAAATTTTAACATGTACATAATAACATCACTGCACTGTTTGATGTTTTAAAACTTTATTGCAAAATAATTTTCATTAGCCATTATTTGTAGTACGTTAGGGTGAATGATGATGAAAAACATTTTCTAAATAATTTAAACAAGAGAAAACGTTTAAAGTTCGCAGAACAATGGGTGTCTATGTATATTATATAATGTACGCATTGTCACGATTAATCTAAAAAGAAAAACTAATTAGTAAAAGATGTTAATAACGAAAAAACGAATAACAAATTAGGTATCATTTTTGCCCTTCTTTTTTTTTTTTAGATTAACCAAAGTGTCGCTAAAAGCAGAATCGTGACGTATTACGCACATTTAATTTTATTTTTAGAAAAATAAAAAAATCATCTAGATGGTAACAAATTTATCCAGGTGGTAACGAAATCTAATAAAAGTTAAAAGAATAAATAGTATTATGTAAAATATTTTCTTTTTTGGTATATGTATATTATTTTGAACAATAAATTCATTTGTCAACCAAAAATTTTTAATCAAACACAGTATTTAATTAAGTAGTTTGTAACAATAATATTTAACAACTAACAACGATAACATAAATGATGAACACCGGTTAATTTTAATTTACTAAAAACTGTACAATTTCAATATTTACAAAATGTACATTTTCTACAACACGGCGGAGCGAGAAAGAAAAATTACACATAAAACCTAGTGTCTCTATTATTTATTTTTTTAAATACACTATATCTATCAATTATTAATTATTATTACACCAAAAGCATAAAAAACAAATTAAAAGGCTTTTGTCAACTCATGAAATACGGTAAAGAACTCCGCCATTTCTTTTTCTTTCCAATTTCATACAACGTTATCATAAAAATATTATAATGAACAATTTTAAACGTCATAAATTATGATAAAAAGAAAAATGGGCTGTTGTTTAGTATATGAATCACATCTCCTGGAAATAGGGGAGGAAGTGAGCAGTCCAGATATATAAAAATTATTTTGTGAAGATCATTTCCTAATTATTTGGGGGAGAAGGGGTCGAGGAACAGGGGATGCAGATGGAAAACGTAATACCTAAGATGGAAAAAAACTAACACAACCCAACCCAAGCCATCATTAACCTGACCAGATCAAATCTGCAATAGTAAAAATGTTTTTGGAAGTTTCGTCTATTAATAAATTTTTTAATTTTCGGTCTTTCTTCCTAGCGTATCTATTGTAGAAGTTTATATCAACCCCATATAACCCTTGTCCTCCCCCTGACTGAAGGTCCCAGTTTGTGCACCATATTTTCTAAGAAACGATTTTCCCAAAATAATTTTTATTTACATATTTGTACTTTTCGTTACTAAAAAATACAAGGGACTCCATTGGGGATTGTGATCCATACACCTACTACACTTGTGCCAAAAATTGATTATATTAAAGATACCTATAGGAGTGAAAGTTCAGGTTTTGGCAACGACAGCTTGTTTAGTTATTAAATACTCACTTCAGGTCTTCATGTAAGACAAGTATGAGTTATGTATTAGGCCTGCTAGGCACACTGTTCAGTCTATTTTATTTATCAATTCGTATAGGTATTTAAAATAACTAAAAGTGTGGCAATTATCTTCTCATATCATAGATAATTACAGCGTTTATTATTTTTTTTTTGACTAGGATATTCTAGTATAGCTTCAAGTATCACATGTATGGCCAGGAAAATGAGCTTCCCGATAGAAGCATATCTCTAATTAGGGTTTCTATTGGGGTTTTACCTACTAGACGAACAAAAAACAATTGCTCTATAACTGCCGACGATACTGTTCGCAAACTCGGTAGTCTCAGCAGGAGTTTTCCGAACCTCGTTGGCTGATTTGGATACTGAGTACGACAATATTCTTCGAGAGCACACTGAGATTTTTCCTGGAGGGATTCTATATGGGACACATCGCTCAGGCCACATGCATCTGGAAAAAAACGAAACAATTCGAAAATGTCCGAATGAAATAGGTTTTAATATATAAGTATTAGTTGTATTATTTACCATTTGGATAGCTTTTAAATATTAAGTGTAAAATGTGGTAGGATTTAGATGTTTTGAATCGTAAAGAACATTAAATATTTTACGTTCTCTGTAATTTCAAATACGAAATCCATTGATTGAAACTATTGCTTCAAGCAATCGATCTGGCACAATTGATTCGTTGAATTAGTTCTTTTTAGGTATATAGTTCTCATATTATTTTCAAAAATTTTCTACTTATTAAACAACATTTTTATTAAGTATGATGTAATACATACTGAAGTATATTGGCTCTATACTTACGTTAAAACTGTAATAACGGTTTAAAATTGATTCATTAGTAAATCAGAGATATCACTGACGTCATTATAATAAAAATATATTCCACGAGCAATGTGCATGTAGAGCTCATGTGCGATATGTTACGGAAATTTAGAAAAATTAAATATAGACACCTCATATGAGTTGTTAATTTTCAAAATAATAATCATAACAAAATATGCTGATAACTGAAATCAGGTTTTTGTTAGTATAAAATAACCATGATAAAATATTGCATTGTGAAATTGTCAGAAAATTTAAAATTTGCCACTTAATAAGTTATAGATTCTTATTAATAAAATATTAATTGGAAGCAATTGTTTGAAATAAGCAGGGTAGTACTTCATTCATATTATTGTTGGTTAAATATAAAAAAAGAATCTTTACCACTGTTTGAAAAAAAGGATCTTTCTTTGTTCCTATGTCTGGACAACATATTTTTTGAGATATAGAACCAAACTAATTTTTTTCGATATTTTGTACTTTTTTTAAGTAACTTGTACTGTTTTGTTCGTTAAAGGATCAATTAATGCATTGGAGAAAAGTTAAATTCTCTCACAACTATCGACACTATTTTCTTTAAAGGTCATTTTATGCTCACATGTATGATAGAAAATTTCAGCTTTTAAGACAATTATTGTGTCAGTAAATAGAAAAATGTGTGTTTAGAAGAATTATTAAACTGCACTTGTCCCACAATATTTGTGTAATATTTTCAGATGCTGCTACTACATCGCTGTTTAAAAGTCGTAGTAGCTAATTAGAGTAGCATACATCAGACTTATCTTTACGACTTTGAAATAGTTATAAAATTTTAATGCGTTTGAGAGACCATCTTCGGATAAATAATGGATATTTCAGTTTTCTAACTTGGCTCGATGTTACCGAATTTTAAATGCAAATTCACACTTTCTGCGACTTGGCAGTTACGGAATAAATAGGACGATATTAATAATTTAGTTAAAGTTGCAAAAGAACTGGCCAAAAGTAACACTTCTGAAACTACCTCGTATGGAAAATGTGAATAAGCAATTATCAACAAGTTTTGTATGGTTTCGATAGAGAATCGGGATCCATAATTAATGGCAATTGAAACAACAAATCGATTGTTTATTTGACCTCCTGAACCTGGCACATTTAATTTAATCAATTGTGAATAATACATTGTAAGGTAGGTAGATATATGATGTTATGATTTTGTTAAAACCTTATTAGGTGTATCGCTTTGGGTGGTATACAGTTTGACAATATAAATAATGGTTGGGTTAGGATGGGTTTCGTTGGCGTAAATGATATTTGGGGAGGTTCTGTTAGATCCCTCTCTCCCCATCTTGAGCTCACGTAGTTAATGAATATCTTCTAATTAGCTTATACCTCACAGGTTTTTATAATGGTGTCAATCAATTGTTCATTTAATAAAACTAGAATTATAAACGATAATCCTCTTCTTTGAGTATCAAGATCTGTACGACCATCATATCACTTTTTTTACTTATCGACTTCCACAGTTCTCCTACTCATTCCAATACCGTCTCATTTCAAACCTTTTTTCTATCGGAAACTAAAAGTAACTGTTAACGCTGGAAAATTCTGGTGAAGATTAGATAATAGGAAAGCTTCACTGGTAAAATATATATATAATTCCTAACTCAATATTTTCAAATGAAACATTTCTTGTATGTTTGGACAGTACCACTAATTATTAACTGATTTTTCGTTCGGTTAGATGAAGTTTAATGGTTTATGGTTTTCAAAAAGTACTCCATGTTGGAGTTCGGAGTCTCCTCTCCTTTTTTGCCAGTGATCTAGTTAGGTGTAGTTGTGGCGTAAATAAAGTTGTTTGTGGTGAGTATTGCGGTATGTTGTAATTTATAATCGGCAATTTTATGGTTATTCTTAATGGACCGTGTAGAGACGGCACCCATAGGCTCAAGTGTTAATGATTCGACTTAATTGCAAAAGTATGACGATGGAACAATGTTGCAAGTAGTGAGTAATTACATAGCAAGTTTGAGAATGGAATAACATAGATATATATAAGTACATGTATGTATAATTCCGAGTCCGCTACGAGTTAAGTTATTTTTAGAGGAAATTTAATTCAAACAACTTGTACTGAAGAGAATTACGTAATTGTGTAGTATATTTATTGCTATTTCTGACGCAGCTGCTGTTTTTCAACAATAATTACACTTCGTTGTATTTATTAGTACATTCTAAAGAACAAGTAACACTTGCTCTTAATTGTGGCTATTATCTTTCCCCTGTTATCATTCTAATCATTTTATCGACCGCTAAAAGTGCCGTCAGTCTAGAATTATAACCAACAATTTCAGCAAAAAATCTTAACTTCTTGCTTCAATATCACTATCTACCAATAAAATACAGATAATTGTTATATTAACGATGTTTGAAGAATATACGACTTCATAAGGATAGAAAAATTTAATAAAAAATGTTTAGTGCTCTTGTATCTCCAAGTTGGTAAGTCTATGTAAAAGGATTAGAAATAGAAGCAGTAAATTAACCCAAAGCATCATGACCAATAAAAAGTAGAAAAATCCAAGGATCTGTTAATGTTTTTGGGTAAGCCTGTCGTTTTCAAAGAACAGAAGTTAATTCTTAAGCGGAACTATTATATACATATTGTTTAATTTTCATCATCATCATAAGGTCCTCAGTCCCAAGTCTGGTTGGACACGCACCTCCATTCTTTCCTATCCTGAGCTAATCGTTGCATTTCCTTAAAACTAAAACAACCCATATCCTTAACTATTTGCGAACAGTAATCTAATCTAGGTCTACCTCTACCCCTCCTAACTTCCGTTTCTGCCTCGTAATATGTTTGACTAGCCCTTCATGACTTAGAAGGTATCTTACCAATCTATTTCTTATTGACTTCCATAGAGTCCTCTGTTCTCTTATTCTTTCTAATACCTCTTCATTTCTAACCTTCTTTGTCCACGGTATCCTCATGATTCACCACATTTCGATTACTTCTAACCTTTTCTTTACCGCCGCGCCCATCGATCATATTTCGCACCCATTCAGCACCGCGTTTCAAACATACACCTTTAACAATCTTTTTCAAATTTCTAAATTAACTGTTCGCGAGCATAGACGTGACTTCTTTTTATTCTGTTATCCTCTGCATTATGTCCTAACTACTCCTTCCGTCCTGACTTATCTGACTTAAAATTAGCACTTCTTCTAATCTTTCGTCTCCTATCTTTATATTCGCTCTTTCCCTACTTTTTCTTCCCCTGCTTACCAGTATTTTTGTTTTACTTTTATTTATTTTCATACAATACTGTTTTGTCAATACCGCTTCGATTTTATTTAAAGCCATCTCTAACTTCTCATTACTAGATGCTAATACTGCTATATCATCTGCAAATCTAAACATACTAATCTTTTGCCCCTTTATATCTATATTGTTTAATTATAAAAATTAAGCAAAAACTTATGTACTTATGCGAACAGGGTGCGTGTACACGTTTTGTCAAACGATTACATGAATGAGCACTGTACATATATTTATATGTAAATTTGGGCAAGAATTTTTAAATTGTTTGCGCTATTTTTGTCCAAGTATTTCGATGTCGTTCGTACTGAATACTGTTGGGCATTGTTCTTTGAACTTATCAGACATAGCTGACATACGTGTTTAGAGGCAAATGACATTTTAATAGCACCAATCGGTAAAAATAACCGCTAAAATTCTTTATCGGTGATTTGTATTTGACATATTCTGGGCCCTGCATCTCTTAATGTGCACCATCCATAATTAGATGTACCAATTCAAACTAATTTATAGCACTTACTTCAAAAGAAGAGGCTACACTTACAGCCATTATCACTTGTCTAAGAAAGCGTGTTCTTCGTTATTTCTACTGTTAATTACTTCGAAACGATTTAACAAAGGACACAAAATTCCCTTCTATATGAAGTTATTTTTTTTATCCTAATATTCAACTTACGCTAGCATAACAAACTTTTCTCTATTTTCCTTCCATATATACCTTCTGTTATCTTTCCATACATTTTTATTTCCACTTTCAGCCTAATCTTCTCTTTTATAAATCCTCCCAACTCCTTTCCTTTATTCTCTTCCAGCACTATTCCAAAAAAAAATTAGATTTTGTTTTATATTTCTTCCTTTCTTTTATTTTCCAGTTCCATCTTCAATCTCTTTATTTTTTTCTATTGTTTGTTTCCCTACATGCCTTTCTATCTCCAGCTCCTCTAGTACCGTCTACTTTACTTCTGCTTTAGGGTTGTTTTTTCCGATTTAAACTATTCTTTGTTGTATTCCGTCCAATCTTTTCCCCAATTCTTGTAATTTTCCTCCTGAAATTAATCTAGTTTCTGTTCCATGTTTTCCCATCTTTATTTTTCTTTTGCTTTTTTACTTTTCGCTGGTTCTCTTTCTTTATTTCTTGTATTAATTTTCTTAATACATCCATTTTACCATTTTATGCATATTCTGATGCACAATTATTAGCGATTTCCTTGGTGGTTAGTTTGACACTTGTAAAGGAGTATGGCAAATGAAAAGATTCAGGGTGTTTTCGAGGTATTCGTTATTTGAAAATCTGTTATATTTGAGAAGATCGTTAACGATAATGCGGTATGAAAACTAATGTTGTTCATTCAAATAAACGGCGAAAATAGGGGAGTAAATGTCAGTCAATTATGAAAGAACATAAATAAAAACTCCCTCTTTGTGACTGTTCCGTACAGAAATTGGTCATGCTGAGCCAATTTTTTGTAGCCATTCGCGCTGTTCGCCAATATTAAAATTCGCACGATTTCCATAATAATAATGTGCCTCCCTGTGCAACATATTTACTTACAATTAGCCATTAGAGCCGAATGTCCCAAAAATTGATTGCAATACATATATAAAATATTTAGAAGGTTGTTATTAAAAGCTTTATTAATAAATTTAGTTGGGGAAATTGGAAAAGTGCTTCAGCTTATTGTGTTGTGTTCGTCGAGTGTAGAACTTTTGTTAAAAATCTAATTTTGTATATTTGCAATGACAGGAGAATACCGAAAACGAATGAAAAGTATCGGGAAAACTCTTGAGGCTCTGTTGTTATATTTTTCTTTCGACAGCAGTTCGGGAATGCCATAATGAATATTGATTTTTGGTGACTTCTTCGTGGCTTGCAAGTAGGGCTGTGGGCTGAATAGGGGTAGCAGTTTTGTTGTAACAGCCACAGCAAATCTGTGGCTTTTAATTTTTAGGGATGTCGCCCTAAGCAAATGCGTTGAGGAAGGGTGAATAATCTAGCGTGGTAACATTCCGTACTTTTGTTGTTTTTGCTATTCCATTGATATGCTACCACTTCTTCTACTTGATATGTATTTAATTAAGTTTACGCCTTTTCCCACATTTCCGTTCACACAAAAATTTCATGCTCGAGGGGACGAAAAATGTTCGCATAATTTTACTAAAACAACTAATACTTTTTCCATCATTACAACTGAAAATAATAAATTAAAATAAAAAAAAAAACAAACGAAATAAATAATTCAACCCCTCTTTTAAATATATACATTATCAATCCTGATTGGATGAATACATAATGTGATATGCGATTATTTATTTGTTCTCTTGGGTGTATTAATTATGTTTTCGTGATACGTAAAGAAGAAAAAGTGAGGTGGAACTGTATAATAGAATAGTGAATCAGTGACTTGAAATCTTGTGGTCAGCAATGATCACAAGGGCATGAAGTTTGTGGTCATTCCAAATTCAAATCTCTATTTACTTTCAACCGAGAGAAGGCATACAATTCGTTAGGTATGATAAATTCATTGGCGAACTAGCATGCTTGCACGAAAGGCTATTTCGAGAAATACACACTGCCAGTCGTGGAAGATAGAATATTCGAGCGCTTCGAGCGCTGTTTTGTTATCATTCTGTCCCTAGGAAGTTGAAAATGTTTTGGACACATGAGATACTTTGTTCTAGTCTTCTTCAATGACATTCTCCACAAAAGGACAACTCAGAATCGGGACCTGAAATGTACATATCAAGGGGGTATTTTGCAATACGTGTTCAGGAATGTAGCTCCGATAGATAAGAAAATTTTATTCTACTATCATCTACTACTAGCTGAACCCGTCCAAATTTGGCTTATTTTAAACGTCAAAAATATTTAGTACAATTCCTAGTGTATTCGTTATAAAACACAAAATAAAAACCACTAATAGCTTAATAGTCGGAAGAAATTTTATAAAATCTTGGTATTTCAAAGATGAACAGATCGCTCATATACTATTTCAAATCGTTTTTCGACAGTTTTATCTAACGCTCACGAAAAGATTGACAAATAGAAGAGCAAAACCTACGGTATTAAAACTTTATTATACATATAATAATTATTCAAACGTATTTAATTAAATGTTATAGTACAATATCGTTTTGTACCCAAGGATTATGATTATTTTCTAAAAGAGTGAGAAAGGTTAAACGTATTAAAATCCATGAATTATCTTTAATGGTTGGCGTTCTTCATATATGAAGGCAACACTTCATCTCCCTCTGTGACTTTTTATGCCGGAGGGTAAAGGTCAGCAGAGGTTAATTGTAAAATTTTATTGCTCAAAAGGGACATTTACACCCCAACACAAAAGATATAACCTTTAACATGTCTAGAGATGGAATGGCCACTATGGTAATTTGTATTTGACGATATTTTCTATAATAGGCTTCTAAATAACGAAACAAAGAAGTGTTAGTACCAATACGATACTTAT
>NW_020438871.1:1003746-1018551 GCF_000699045.2 Agrilus planipennis | reverse complement strand
TCCAATCTTATGCTAGGTAGTTAAGAAGAAATGTGTATAAATAAATTTTTAGAAGACTAGCGTGGAGAGTGACATGATGGAGTGGAAATGATATTTTCCTGTTAGCAGCAAATCATAGTCATCGAAAAAGTGGGCTACGGAGATCGGACAGTGTAATGGAATGCATTATCCATTGCAAGAGACAAATGGTGCTGACAGGATAATTCCAATAACCCTATATACTGTTTAGTACCTGATGATTTGTGGCAATTTACCCGGAAAATTCAATTTTGCTGATCACTACATATATCCCTATCGGACATATTAATTTTATTTTCACTATTACATTACCCATCAATGCGAAGTATTTCATTTAATGAATAACGGATGGCAAAAATAAAAAGGAACACTTTTAGTTTTTAATATTGACGACAATGAAATACGTTCGTTAAGAGTGTGTTGTGGTGAAATTTATATTACGTTGTGACTGAAATATTTTACGAAATTATTAAGGCTGCACATTTTTGAAATGTATAATTACAGTTCGGAAAGTCGTTAAATGAAAAAATTGTGTTAGATACCTTACAAATAAATGTTGTCAAGCAACGATGAAGTAATTCTTGCATGCGTCCTTGTCAAGGTATGTTATGTCGAGTTCATAAAGTGATTGAATAAATAATTTGGTTTAAATTTCTTTTCCATTGTTGAAACAAGCCTTTAGATCTGGCATTGTGGTATATATAAACTCACTTGTGTACGTTGTGGTAGAAAGTTTGTACGTTGCGGTCGTGTTACATGTATAGATACGTTCGTTAAACTTAGGGTTATAGTTGTTATCTATTGTGGGTTATCACTTTCATATGTTGTGCCGACACACTCATTAAATGTGCAATTGAACTTTACATTGTGGTTAAATGAAATATTTTTTATTTTCATACGTTTTTGTCAATTTGTAGATTCGGTTGTGGTCAATTAGATTATGAATTAATGTAATTCCTATTGTGGTCGAATATTACGCTGTGGTTAGTATAATGTTAGATAGTAAAGAATTTTGCAGTTGGGCTGGTATTTTACGGATTGTGAGGAGATATTTTCGCGAAAATAATCAAAGTTGGGAGCGAGTGGAGGTAATTTCCATGAGGGTTTCATGTAAGAATCGCCATAAATTGTGGGTGGAAGATTTCGTACAATAGTTAGTTGGTCGACGTGAACTGGCCGCTACGCCTTTTCGTTGTTAGCGGCCAGCAGTTACTTGTTACGTGTAGTGCACGGTGTACGACTATGGTGACGATGGCCACCCTGCCCTACGAGAAGGCGAGAAGGCGACGCTTGCTGCGATGCGATCGAAGGCACCAGGTCAGATAATCGATGACCAGCTGAGCAACGGTACTCAGCCGAAGAGGTCGAGAGTTCTTATGTAGCGCCGAAACGTGATGGAGAGCTCACAATGGGCTCATTGTTTATCAGGCATTTTGCTGCCGAAGCCGATACCGATACCGTACAGCCAACCCCACCATTATGGGGGCCTTTAGTTAAAGCTGCAAGACCAAAGAACTGTTAACTCAACACTAGTAGCGAACTGACACACGCTCCTCGGACAGGGCCATAACACAAAATCTGTAGCTCGAAGTTACGACAATCCATAAGGGGTTTTCTTGCTTAATACATGGTAAAACCCCAATTAGTATATTTTGCTAAACAAATACATTTGGACCGACCTTTCCTTATTGCATTATTTATTTGTAGTTCAGTTCAAAATATAAAATTACCAAATTAATGTATATTTACTATTACAGAAAGCTAAGGTTTAATTTTTTCTTATGATGCCAAGAAATATTCCAAATGAAGAATTTATGTTTTCCTTATAAATTTGTAATTCGAATGCAAGGTGGCCCATAAACCAATATCCACCATTACATTCAATATCCTCTGTTTATCAAAATATTTGAATTTCTTTGGGAAACTATGTGTAAAGTTAAGATTACTTTATAAACAATATTAGCGACATACTTAACGTCTCTTTAAACAAGTTCTTCAGCGAATATTTAATTACTAAACATGTTTTTTATTTTTAATTAAGCGAAGATTATTTGTTTAGTTGTACAAATCAATTGCTTTTACAATGAAATTGACTAATTGTTTACGACAGGATAGCTGATTGGCGAATTTTTTATTTCATTCATATACCTACGTATACAATCATTAATTTGTATGTCAATAGTCAAACAATTTAAGGTAAATGTTCGTGAATTTATGTTCAAAGTAGCAACAAGATGATTTTTGATTATATTCCTAGACATACTAAGTATTACCAATAGAAACGATAATAAGTTTTTGGTGGAAATGTTGCGCGGAAGTTTCTGTAGAAAGAAGGGCGGTGAAATAATTTGCACATTAAATTTCCCATGAAATAAATCATCGATGGAGGAAACGATTTCAGTTAAAACTCGTGAACTTTATCTATAATTTGAGGGACCATATTTCTAAGAGCTACTCTCAAAATCAGATCGTGATAAGGGGCCTACTTTGTTATGCACCCTCAAACAAACCGCGGCAGTATTTCATCCTGATTTATTTGCACTTCGCTAAAAGAATCGAAAAAACGACTCTGAATCAATCAGCCATTATTTCTGTCTTTCCGCGTCCTGCCGGAGATAAACCGTTGGGTCAAACTACAGGTCGGTGTCACTTCAAGGCGCTCCTCAAGACACTTTCACACCCTATTCTACTTCCTGAATTTATTTCGCTACGCTTTTTTGTAATATTGTACCGAAAAAGCATTTTATTAATTCAACTTGCCGTTCACGCTGCAAATGACAGCGACTTCCTACATATAATACCATTACACCGAAGAAATTTCGACTTTTACTGATTGCACATCCAATCTTATGTACTTGAATTGTGCAATGTTTTGTTCTTAATGGTTTTCTTCATGTTTTAAGGAGCTACAGGACTAATGTAAGTCAAAAGGCAACGATATCGTACGTTCTAATTCAAACTTTAATGGCCCATACCCCATAAAAAGCTCATGAATTGGAAAACCCCACAACCCCTCAGAAGGTTGACTTGTCATCATTTTCAAGTCGAATATTCTGAAGTTTAAAATACTTAATGGTTCTGTTTTATTTTAAAACAAACGTGAATAATTCATTAAAAACTTCCTTTCAACACCACACCTTTAATACTGTAGATAATACTAATTGCAATTATAAAAGTGAATTAAATTGTTAAAATAAAGAACGGCGACTCTCTCTCTCTTCTCTCTCAATTCTCAAGTGCACGAGGCAATACTTTCGACATGGAATTCAAAGAATGTCGGGGAAGAACAAAGATCGAAGAAGAACATGCAATGTTGTCAGTGTAATATCATAAGAAAATCTAGTGTTGCTTAATGTTTTTGGCAGAAAGCAAAATGGGACGCTTAATATATAATAGTTTATCTCCCAAGTTTATAAAATAGAGTAAAACAACACAAAAAATATAAGGATTCTAGAGGTTTATATAAATCGCAAGACTTTTAGTATTATGTGGGAGAAAACATTATGGTACATGGTAGTACTAGTAGAAACTACTTGCTCAATTCGTTTTTCTTGAGTATTAAGAATATAATTTTATAAATTCCTGGTCATTTACTTGGTCTCTAAAAGTTTACATAAACTTTATTGGAAAACTAAAAATAATCGTCGATTTCCAAACAAATTTTTAGGATTTTCAAATCTCAGCCGGAGAAAAATTCATGATTCTATAGTACTATTCTGCATATTAAGATAATAATTTTGTAATGTTCGTGGTCATTTGATTGGTCTCCAGAAGTTTACGTAAACTTTATCGGAAAACTAGAAATAACCTTCGATTTTCAAGTAATACGATGTCAGTCAGTGGAAGAAAAATTCATGGTACTACTTGGACAGTTCGTGGTCATTTAATTGCTGAAGGATGGTTCTGGACAGATGTCGATAACAACAGCTTTAGACAGAATTGATGAGAACGTAAAGATTTCTAGAAGTTTATCTAAACTATACGAAAGTTTTCCAATGCCTGGGAGGTTGTTCTTACTTGAATCTGGTGATATGCGATATTGGGAAAAGAATGATGGTTTTTGGAATTGATGAAATTTAGAGAAGTTGGCAACAACGATGACTTTGATAGGTGTATAGGATGGTCAAACGTTTTTTAAAGATAGGTCATTTAAAACATAGTTATTTATATCATGACAACGGTGATTTCTAGCGTTTGTGCGGCATGGTATGAAGGAGACCACTACGGACTACGGGCACTGCCATAGCCCGAGGCCTTGCAATCGGCGTGCCCTAGCGGAGAGGTGCCCGGGCGACTGCTCTTCGTGACCGAACAAGTCACGACCTCTTGAAACTTAACCTGCTCCACGACGGGTTAACATACGCCAGAGTTTACGGCAACGAAGAGCAATCCTACCTACCTTCCTTCCTCAACTTACTATGTACACAGATATCTACTGTAAATTACTTGCAATTAAAACCATTGCCTATCTTCTTCTTTATACATATACCGTTTTAAACAACAAAATGCAATACCGTACCATCACAAAAACACGTGTGAAACATCATTTATTCTTCCCTATCTCTATATCTGTTGTACTAATTGCTTTTTATAACTTCGACATGCAATTAAACACTTTGTTCCAACCGAGCCTTCCTTTTTATCTTGTCATTTATGAAACTTTCTTTTCCTCAACACAATTAAAATAATTTCTTTTATTTCTATCGATTGTTGTTATTGTAGGTAAAATAGCAAGAAATTTCAACTTCTGAATTACGAATTTAAATTGAGACTTTGATCAATGCTTTAATAGCTTTTCCCCGAAAAGAACAGAAGACTTTCTGTTTCAATAGAACAAAATCAAAATCGTTTATTTTTCCTATCTATTTCTAATAGACCTTAAAGGACACAAAAAGCTTCCAAACCTTTCTATTCTAATGGTCAATTTATATGAATACATTAATTTGTTGTACATATATTAGTTTTTGCCATAAAAAATAAAAAAAATTTGAAACAAAAATATGTTCCATTTGGTTACGTGCTTATCACAACATGGGTCGATATTCTTATTAGAAACATTACTAAAATTCCGAATGAGTAGCAAATTTCTTCAATCTGTGTTCAATATAGGCTGTCTTTACGTTCATTAAAGTCTTAAAGCCTAATTACAAGTTAACCAATAATATTCTATACAGTGAATAATAAGTTACTAAATAGTACAGAAGTTTCTAAAAAAAGTTTCGATTAGGTATCTTAATTCTTTTGACGTTTAAAATTTTAATCATTCTGAGAATCCTAAGCGTAATAACCTTCAGATTAATTACATCATCAGAGTCAGCATGCAACGTTAAATATCATTTTAAAATTAAATTATTTTACTTTAGAGTGTTATTAATATTATAAACATTTACGAAATAAAATTGAGTGGACAGATATTAGTTACTATCACTTACCAGTAGTAAAAAGGACTATTGCTTTCAAGCAGGAATATTCGGCGGAATCCACGTGGAGGGCTTTAAGCTTTTCCACTTGTTCCTGAAAAACAAAAGGAACAATTTTGAACATGGTACTTAGAATCGAAGATAGTCAAGTAAATTTAAGGGGTAAAAACTTTTTATTACTTCACGTGATTATTTAACGTTTCGCTTTACAATATTGAAGCTTCAAGAAGCTACAAGAAACTTTAGCTGTGGCTCTCATATACTAGTCTGATGAAGTTCTAACACTGTAAACTGATACGCTGACAATAAGAAGTTTTCACCCCTAGGGTTGACTTCAGTTTCTTCTATGAAACGTCACGATTGTCATTGTTATTAAGTTATCACACCAATAGTTTTCGGCAATAATTATTTTTCAGTCCGCATTAGTCATTAGTAATTGCCTCAAAGGCATATAAAGTGCAAGTAGTTTTTGTTGGTTTGTAACCTACCTGGAATATCCTAATATGATCCATGAATTGCACGACCCTATCAGCACACATGGGTGACGCATGAAGACCTGCTGCAGCTATTAGTGGTGCTACATGAAGCGGCATTGAACATTGACTTGCATTTAGTACAAACAGTTCTGACCATACCAACCGTAAAAGGGCTACCTGAAGGGACAAAAAGAAGAGAAAAAAAAATGTGTAAGAATACGATTCTCTCTTTCTGTTAGATGATTAACTGGGATTACCTGATCGGTAACTTGTAGATCGGGAAAGAAGGGTATATTTCGAGCCCATTCTACCGCAGAAAATAATAATCTCGCGGCAAGTTCGCAAATATTATCAATGCCCATGATATTATTTGCTTGAATACATTGGCCATACCGACTCGTGGGATAAGGCTCTGCCCTAAGGAGTAAAGATATATAACTGCTGAGGTATGAATGATTACTGAGACTTGTGGCAACTGAGTCGCCACCAGTAAGGAACTGATTTGGAATGCCTGGTAGAGCTGGCTGGGATGGAGGCACTCTCCCTCGTTGGACGGCTAAAACAAAAAAGTCGTATCAATATAATTTGATGGTACACCCGTCAGAGAATTAAGAAACTTTAAATAAGAAAGTATCTATCAAAAAAAAAAGAAAGTGTCAGACCTAAAAGTATTTCAATTATGTTTAAGTGTTACAATGGTTTTCCAAAGATTTTAATCTTATTGTCAAATCTGATTTATCCACACCGAAAGTTGAGTTGTTATTATTACGAAGTAAAATCGAACTGTTGCGGTTGTTAGGTACTGTTAAACGTGGATGTCATTTAAGATCCATTTTGTTCGATAAAAAAAATATGGTACCTAATTGCTGTATGGTCAACGCGAAAAGAAACTAAACAACGAAGAAAATTCACTTGAAGTATATAAGATTTTTATTGGAACGAACTAAAGAAAAAGGTGTTACGCTATATAAGAAGTGTATAACTAATTGAATTCTTGACTTCCAGGGACTTTTCCTGAATTTGTATCATATCTTCTTTAGATTCGAAGGTCCTAGCTCAACTGGAAGTGTCCTACAGGTTTACGCCTTTACCAACTCTTATTTATTTCGGAAATTTTTCTCAAGATGTAATAAGCGATGTCTCTGTTGTGATGTCTTTAAGTATCAGTGAAGTTTTTAGCTTTGGCGCATTTGTTTTTGATGTATTTTTGACGGCGTAGAAGCCTTTGTCTTACCGATGTTGAGGTATTAAGAATGAATGATCCTTGCCAGATCCATACTTATGAAAAATGACTACATAGTTCAGTTTCTACACACCATAAAAGTAAAAAGTCGAACACCAATCGCAGCAATCAATGTTAATTCAAACGTCAAGTTTTATATAAATGATCTCAGGCCTTGATTAATGGTACCCTGTACCTTCGGAGAGGCCACTTCGCGCGAGCCAAGAGTAAAGCACGACGTGATGCTGAATTAGAAATCGAGGGTCACACAATATCTTGCACGGCGATGTCTTGAAAAAAATAACCTTTTTTGACTCCAATATTACGCTTTCCTTTTTTTGACATTTTACGAAATCGGGCACAACAACGCAAAATCAAAACATTCCTATCTATCGAGTATTTGTACTACCGCTGAGCTTTTACGTCTTCGTATATGAAATAGAACTTTTCTCTTTTTTAAATTCCCATTAATCAACCCCGCTATCAGGTAACACAAAAGAAATCATCATCATCATCAGAGGGTTGTTGGACATGCACCTCCACTCTTTCCTATCCTGAGCTAATCTTCGCATTTCCCTAAAACTAGAACATCCCACACCCTTAAACGCTTGTGAACAGTAATGTAATCTTGATCTGATTCTAATAAGTCTGAAAGTAATAATAAATTTTAAATTACGAATCCAAAAAAAAAAATAGAAATAATAAATTTCCGATGAGACATCAAAGGGGTCAGATTAATTAAATAAGACTAATTTTAAGGATTATTTAGATTATTATGCAGACAACATATTACAAACATAGTTTTATTAACGATAACATAACGAAATCGGAAAACAAAATACGTAAACATTATTAAAAATTGCAACAAATATGTTCATTAACTCTTAAAGTCGCAAAGAAATAATTAACATGTCACGAAAATTGTTTTCTCTACTTAATTTATTGTCCGTTTACATAAAAAAAAGATTATAATATATAAATCTTCTGAATTAACTTAACAAGAAAATTTACAAATCGTTTTGAATATTTATAAAACGATGTTATTACAATGTGGTTTATGAATATAATAACGATGTGATATATGTTTATGTTTACGACAAAGTTTCGTTGATAAGATTGTTGTAATAATATGTCAGATATTGCACCAAAAAAATAACTTTATTTTTCCACTGAAAGCTTGTATTTGTAACGAAGGATGAAAAAACTTTATAATCACTGATAATGATGCCCTAATTAAAGGAAATAATAATGATCTTCCCAGAAGATCATGAAATCAAAAATTTATAGAATGTTTTTTCTCCACAGGATTAGCCAAAATTGGATTTAGAATGACTGGTGAGAAAGTATCTAAGGAATTCATATTTTGTACTTACTTTCAAGAAAGTCTATTAAGTATTCATTTCAATGAAAACAAGGAAAACTGCGTGGCGATGACGCTGGAGAATTAATAAGTCAATGAAATACGTAAACTTGGTCTGGGAAATAGTCAAGGAAAGTGCATATAAAATAATGACCAATTTAATTTGTGTTTTATTTTTTTAAGGAAGTTGCATTAAAGCAAAGCAAACTAGAAAATAAATTGTTATTTCCCTTTTGTGTTAAAATCGCCCACCGCCGTCGATGTCTTTAATTGCATAATTTATAGTGTAATTGTTTCTGTTACGTTTTATTTGACTTTCTTATGTTTGTTTCAGAAGTTGATTCGGAGTGGCTGTTGATGCCGATGATAGAATACACTTGTAAGTACAATAAAGTAAGAAGAAGAAGAAGAAGGGGGGTAGGCGGAGGGGGGGCGCAGAATATGACTTTAAATTTTGTCCGGAATGCTAACAGTTGAGCAAAACGCATGTAAAATGACAACGGAGCTGTTCTTTGTTCTTCATGGTGTTTAGCTAAGCCCCATCTCTCGACACATGCTTCTTAGTCTTGCTTCGAGGTCAGGGTCAGAAAAGGTCATTTCCCACGATAGCCACACTCGGCATAGCAACCTCTAGTGCTGAATTACAACAGATACCATATTTTAACAAGTTAACAAATTTGTCTGGCCGTGTAACTTATTAAGCTTTGTTAAGATTTATTAGTTGTTGATCAGACAGCATAACATAACTGTAACAAATATTCCTGTCAGTCATTCGACCTAACTAACATCATCTAGCCAATACTTCTTTGATCAATTTAATTCCCATTCTCTCTCTGTTATCATCCGTCATCTAAAATCTAAGAGTTCTTCGACAAAGTAAGGAATCCTGCCAAGAAATAAGTAAAGAAGTTGCAGTTGAGGTTCGGGTCAGGCAGAAGCAGAACGCCAAGAATTGGTTCGTTTGGAGTGAGTAATTTCTTTTTTTTTCCTTAATTAATCATTCGTACGTAGTTGAGGATAGTATCGTGTGTAGCGATGACGTAATAGAATTTGCATCGGTAAAGTTGCAGGATCATGTTGAACGTACGTTGTGGTGAAGCAGCCGGTCAAACCGGTACCAGAATTTACGTACAAAATTAACCGCTGGAAATGGGTATTTCTCACCGAAATGAAAATGCATGAGTTATTGCAAAGTATGTCCAGGAGCTCCCTCTTCGTATGCACGGATAGGCATACGCATAACAGGTAGAATCAGGACTTGTCCGAGGGGTAGGTACACATCGCAATAACACCTTGCAAGGGTTTTTAGGTGGGACTGTTCAGATGGCCAGTGTCCAGTAAACATTATGTAAATGAACGGAGGGCAGTTTTAAGGGATTTATTTAAATGAAAAGGGATCCTTTTTCACTTCGTGGGAACCTTTTCGTATCGCAACGTCTCTTTTCACGCGTTCGTCTTCCACTATGAAATATTATCTTCAGCGGTAATCATTTTCTTGTCCTTTGAACGCCTTTATTGTTCCACGCTTGGCAGCTAACGAATTTGTGATTTCTTATTCCAGTTTACGATTGAATATTTCTTACAATTTACATTTAATTGGTGCATCGAAATTAGTTTCGGGGTGTGATTCTAATCATCGCATTTCTCTAAACATAGATCAACCTACATACATTTCTATCTGCGAAGAGTAATCTGATCTAGGTCCACCCTCTGCTACTTTTAACTACTGTTTCTGCTTTTAATATCTACGTACGTCTCTAACTAGCCTTTTATGTTTTAGAAGATGTCGTACTAACATGTATTGTCTTCCTAATTTGATTCCCGGTTAAGGTTTGACAAAAGCAACTAATTTTCCCTCATTATCCTGAGGTAGTTTATAGTAGGTAAAAAATTGAAAATGAATTTTCACATTAATGTATGTCTTATCGACTTTCATACTACCCTCACTACTAGTTTTTCTAATACCTATCTCCTAATTTCTAACCTACTTTGATAGATTTATCGTTGATTTTTAAGGAAACCTAATTCTGTTCATGGTTTTTGTTACGTATTGCTTAAAATGGTCAGAAATTTCAGAAGAAACCGATTAATGTTGCTTCGCCAATGTATATCTACATAGAAGAATATTAAAAAAAAGGCTTTAAAGTTCTTTATTATCCTGAGTTGGTTTTATATATGTGCTTCACGCAGGGTCTCTAATTATCTCATGGGGTGTTTGATAAACAGGACGGATATAATCTTTATCTTGACAAAGTTTGGCAAAAGGCTTGATGTCTTATAAATTACGAGTAACTAAATGTTGAAACGGGGATTTTCGATGATGAGTGATGTATATTAAAAAAACCAACAGAGTTGCGCTTTAAGAATGAAATCTTTTGAGACAAGATATATTCAGAGGGCAATAGGTTATCAGAATTTATAAGCCACTTGGAATTCAGTGCACTGATAACTAACTAACCAGCCATCAATGATAAAATTACAACACGAAAAATTGAGGACGACGCTCTTGTTGATGATTGGAATATTTCAAAGAAATATCAATTTTTAACAATACCTTACGGTAGTCTAGGCGGGCCTTGAATAGTAGAAGCAACGAAATAAAAATCGAAAAAAAAAAAATAATTTGTATTGACCATTCGCAATATTAATGGAAAACCGGAGCTGCTAATTTTCAAGTATTTTACTGAAACTTCAAGTTGAGACTTTCAGTAAAGTAAGAAGGTGATATAAAACGATTAACTGTTGTACATCTTGTAAGTTTTAATTAATATCGTCGGTTGTCAGCGGATTGCTCACGGTATACAAAAGTACTGAGTTTTAGTCTAATTTTGTAGTGATGTATGGTGCTGTTAGTGGTCTCTAATTAAATGGTAGTTACTGTCACCAAAAATCTAGGAATTCAAGGAGAATATCGTGAACATAACGAATGACTGGCGGTTCCGGGAACAGAAGACATCGGTGCGCGTGTACAAAAGAAACCCGCACACTACATTAATTTCATTACATGGACATTTTCAAGAACGCAGTCTGGAGAGGCTGATGTAGTCTTTATAGCTGTCTACATTTCATATGCTTCCATAAATGACACTTACTGGAAATGTACGTTAAGATCGTCTTTTTTAACGTCAAGACAGATAAACACATCCAGGAAATAATAAAAAAAAAAGAAAGGTACTTAACTAGTTTTCGTCTTCACAAAATATGTACTTCTAGAAGAGGGAGAACTGAGGTGTTCTTGCTCCTGCACCCCTCTAGTATACACATACGTAACATAAACTTGGTGTAGAATGATCGTCACAAAAACAAAAGCAATTTTTCTGGGTGCATGGCATTTTTTTAATTGGATACTTTAGAAAAATGTTAATTCGACTAGAGCGTGAGAAAATGACAATTTACTTTACCAAAGGACTTTTGAATAAAATATGAATTTACACTAAAAATCGCTTCCAATCTAATAATAATAGTTATTGTTGTTATCAATATATATCAATATGACTGATGGGTTTTATACAAGTCATACCTATTCTTGTATTTATTTAACATTTTATTATGCCTTTTATCGTTTTNGAATAATTAGATTAGGTTCTTGTGCAAATTTATTTCCGTTTGAAAATAAACCCGGCAAACTATACTGACACTTTTTCAACAACGTCATCTAGCTGATTTTACTGCTGTCATAAAATCACCACAGTAAACAATAAATTCGGCGAATTGTACAGATTTCTTAAAGGTGACTAGGAGGATCACTTGTTTGAAAGCTGCAGTTGATTCTTTAGCCCTTTATTGTAGGCGTGAGTGATAGCGGTGTCGGTTGTGTTAACACGTTTTGTGAAATAATGATGGGATTATTTGATTAACAATAACTAATTAAGTATCGGGTTTTGATCGTATCGAAGTGGTAATGTGATGTGTGAACTCATAAGACAAAAAACTAAGTGCTAGTGAGACTTTGCTGATTAAAGCTTTTGTGCAGGTAGGTGAGCTATTTCTTTAACGATATGAAGCGTGCTTAGTCATTCCTATCTGTGAAACTAAATATGGCGGAAAATCGTCTAGTAAATTAAATGATTAATGATAGAAAAATGTTTTTAACGTAAATAGACGGTTTTAAGTAAGTTATTTGAAAGGGCCATGCTCCTGTATATTGAATTTTGAATATCAAAATGTTTTTTAATATAAATAGACGGTTTTATTTAAGTTGATCGAATGGACCATTTTCCTCCATATTGAACTTTGATGACTGATGGGTTTTATACAAGTCATACCTATTCTTGTATTTATTTAACATTTTATTATGCCTTTTATCGTTTTATTTATTAACAGTAGAAAATCAGTAAGAATAGAATCATATAAATCTAATTTTATATTAATCATTATCATCATCATAAGGTCTTCTTAAGACTGGTTGGACACGTACCTCCACTCCTTTATGCCTGAGAAGGTGTCTACCAACTTATCTCGCTTATTTTTAATTGACTGCCATAGAGTCCTCTGTTCTCCTATTCTTTCTAATACCACTTTATTTCTAACCTTCTCTATCTACGGTATCCTCATCATAAATATAATAGAACAATATCAAGCTAATTAGATTATTGTTCGCAAATAGTTAAGGATGTGGGATGTTCTAGTTTTAGGGAAATGCGATGATTAGCTCAGGATAGGAAAGAGTGGAGGTGCGTGTCCAACCAGTCTTAGGACTGACAACTTTATGATGATGATATCAACCTAATACTGATGTTTCAAAAATTTCACGCTTAAAATTATAGAAGACGTTTCAGGACATGTGAACAGGGATGAAGTGATACAAGTAAAAACTCAAACCAACATTCCTGTATTTTGTAAATACCTATTTTAAATCGTTTGATATTTATCAGAGGTGAGAAGGCGAACTCTGTTAAGTCTATATTGTCTGTTAGTTGGATTTTTAAATGTCACAGGAGTATTTTTTATATATCCTGGTATTTATAAAAAAACTTGATGTTGGAGGCAGAAAAAAGTGTCTTGTTACTTTCCATTTGGTTCTCTATACCATGGATTTTACTTACTGTTTTCAGAGAATACGTTTTACAAGGATGCACCTTGACTAATTATTATTGTTCCAGGTAGTGTTAAGAAAACAGACTTTCTTTCGTTAGTTTCTCAAAATTAAAAAGTAAAAGCATTCTATTTCTTACTTTGGAAAACAGTGTGCTGATGAACCCGCTTTACTTATTTTGATAAAATAAACTAAATAACGAGAATGTAAATCGGAAATTTTTTATTTAATTTTATTTTTGTGATTCCTGCTCCTTCAGTAACAAATTAAGATTATATTTTCTTGAGGTATCGCTGGTTTCGTGGATGCAATATGGTGATAAGTCGGGGTGTAATATGGATGTTTTGTATGTATAAGAAAAGCTAAGCTCGTTGGACAAAGTTTGCGTTTTATCCCGTAAATATTCAGTAGTCTTATGTATGTGTATAATCTACGTACGGTAGGACCCATTCTATTGTAGTCCATTCTTGTAGATGATTGATCGGTTTAATATACAAATACTTGACCGTAAGGGCCAACAAAGGGCCTTTCTGGTCTTCTAAAAGAACGTTTACGCTTGAATTTATTAACGACTACCCTGAGATTAATGGTATTTTGCCAGTAAACGTTAAGGAAGGTATACGTATGCATACGGCAAGGCCCGAAATAAATTTCCTCTTAGCTATGGTCATTTTATCCAATCTACAATCTGTAAAGAACCCATTTCACCCTGACATCCGTAAAACAAAAGGAAATGTTCTGGATTATGAATTTCCCAAAAATAGACAACGAAATTTCTCCCTATAAACCACTTACATACTGATTTTTCGATCTTATTTGAGCTTATCAGTATGCCTTAAGATAGTCTCGATCAACCCGAAGATGTTACATAATAATAATTATTTTGATTCGTTTTAATTCTCTGTTATAAAAATCTTCAATTAATGTGTCTAATTACTTAATATTTATTTTCAATTCTTCTGTAAAAGAGACCTGTGTACCATTTTAGATTATTTAAATAAATTGAATTTTCTATTAACAAATAGTAATTATCCAGAATTTTACGATAGCAATAAATTGTATTCAGCGTTGGCAAATAGACATATGGTTCATACGAATTTTAAAAGATCTATTCACCCAAAATGTATTAAACAATTAACAACGTAAATATTTTAGAAGGCTAGTTAAAGAGAAAATATTTTTGATTAACTCAATATAAATTTTTACAAAAAATCAGCATCATGCAAATATCTGCAAAAATTATATGAAAATATACTTTTTTAACTGTTGTACAT
>NW_020438871.1:968550-1003711 GCF_000699045.2 Agrilus planipennis | reverse complement strand
ATGTATTTAGGTATTTGTTTTTATTTATTAATAAAAGTAGAACAAACTATTTACTTCCTTCTAATGATTATTTTATATTTTTGGCTACCTGTATTTTTGTGTACATATTTATTATTTAGGAATATTTTATTATTTGCTCCTAAAGAACGAACCAAAATATTCTTTAGATATTTTTTTAATTTTCACAACAAACACTATCATATTGTTATAAGAATAATTAGATTAGGTTCTTGTGCAAATTTATTTCCGTTTGAAAATAAACCCGGCAAACTATACTGACACTTTTTCAACAACGTCATCTAGCTGATTTTACTGCTGTCATAAAATCACCACAGTAAACAATAAATTCGGCGAATTGTACAGATTTCTTAAAGGTGACTAGGAGGATCACTTGTTTGAAAGCTGCAGTTGATTCTTTAGCCCTTTATTGTAGGCGTGAGTGATAGCGGTGTCGGTTGTGTTAACACGTTTTGTGAAATAATGATGGGATTATTTGATTAACAATAACTAATTAAGTATCGGGTTTTGATCGTATCGAAGTGGTAATGTGATGTGTGAACTCATAAGACAAAAAACTAAGTGCTAGTGAGACTTTGCTGATTAAAGCTTTTGTGCAGGTAGGTGAGCTATTTCTTTAACGATATGAAGCGTGCTTAGTCATTCCTATCTGTGAAACTAAATATGGCGGAAAATCGTCTAGTAAATTAAATGATTAATGATAGAAAAATGTTTTTAACGTAAATAGACGGTTTTAAGTAAGTTATTTGAAAGGGCCATGCTCCTGTATATTGAATTTTGAATATCAAAATGTTTTTTAATATAAATAGACGGTTTTATTTAAGTTGATCGAATGGACCATTTTCCTCCATATTGAACTTTGAATGGCTGATGGGCATTATATAGATATACTTGTAATTTTTATTGATTTGATAAATGCACATGCACGTGCCAAGGTAAATTTGTTGTTAATTTATGCTTCATTATGAATTAATTTCATTTAGGTCGACTATATCAATTAAATATAGCATTAAATTATAATTATTATCTAAGGTGGAAAACGCATCCAATACCTTTTAATGATTTTTATCAACTAATGTAGGTTCTTATTACCATTTTCATACCGACCGAAACAGGCTTTAAATGTTAATTAGTCTGTTGGGATTTGATTTGTAATTGGCAAATGAATTACATTGTATATGTCTATAAAGGCACCATATCACAAACTGGACTATGAACAATATTTCCATGTTTGTAACATTTTTTTGGTACATTTACGGTTTTTTATTTTACAATTTAATTTTCCATTTTGCAATTTCAAAAAGCACTGCTATTTGTATAAATTTTGGTTCCATCCTTTTTGTATAGCATAATTAATTTGGTTTTAATGTAACTACCTATTAAACGATGTAGGTAGATGTCTTATTTTTATAAACCCTTAAGTAGCATGTAATAAGTTTGATGGTTTAATAATATTTTTACCTGCAAGTGTCTTACCTTCTCTTCTCATTCCCATTTTCACACATTTTTTGAGTCGACAGTATTGACACTGATTTCTATGATGTTGGTCAATAGGACAGTTCCTACTACCCCTACACGAATACGTTAAGTTCCTTCTAACACTTCGTTTGAAAAATGATTTACATCCTGAAACAAAACGGAACACAATATTAGGCAATCACTAACAGTTTTATGATATTTGATGTCTTTAGAAAACGTTAACGAATTGTAGGTAATAATTACTCATGAATAAATTTTTTGCGTGCAATTTAAATAAGATATGTGCCCTTGATGTCTTTTTATATTAGAAGTTACGTAAGTTTTATAAATGTCAGAGGAGGAAATAGATCCATTTTTTGACTTGACTGCTGTTGAAGTTGCGAAGTCCCTTCAAAAGAAAGATATAATCCACGGGAGAAAAATAATGACACCATGGGGAATGGTGTGAGAATAATGGTCGTTTATAAAAACATTTTAGCAATAAAGCTATAGAAAACTCTATTTAATTCCAACATGCTTGGAGTAACAAAAAGGACAAAAACGTAAGAGCAGCGAATAAAAACGCTTTGCTGCATTATCAGGGGGTTATCTCAAAAGTTAAGATCGTTATTTGTTTTAAGGGTGTTACTTTTTTCTCCTTTGAATATATATGATGATAAACAAGTCTTGTCAAAAGATGACAAATACGTCTGTTAAGGTGACACATCCACATCACAAAATTGCAAACGATTCATATGAAAATGTAGTGCTGTTTTAGTTCTTCGGGGTAATTAGGGGTGGTTCTTAGTGATGGCTAAAGTAGCACACCTATGCCAAAATGTCTTAGTAGTCTAATTTGTTTCCAAAAGGGGGTATGATAAAACTTAGTGCCTTCGGAAGAATTAGTAACTGCAATAGTATTATTGGTTCTAAAGGAAGCTGTGATAACTGATTTTTTTAATAATGTGCTAACCTTCTATGAAATTTGACCTATAATACAATATTTAAAATTCTAATCGTAAAAGTTCAGGACAATCAATTGCTACTGTTTTGCTTTAAGCGTATCGTCTGGCATACAAATGTAGAGAGTACTTAGTAGTGGTTAGCAAGGTTTATTTAGTTGTTTACTTTCAGTAGGTATATCCTTTGGTTATTTGTTTTCTGCTTTCAAACTATTTAGGTAAGTTAAACGTGAAGTCAGTAGTTGATGCATAATTACATTTATCTGTCGGCGAAATGTATTCGCTCAATGAACTGAAACCATATGTGAAATGAAACAATATTATTCGTTCGTACTTTTTCTTCATACGAAATATTATGCTTCGTAAGGATTCCTTTTGAGTTGATAGTCTTCCAAAGAGGATAGAAATGCTGCCTTTCGCATATAGATTATATTGTTCTACACGTCGACATTATTTAAAATTTAAAACAAGCTCAAATTATATTACCGTTACAGGATGCAGCATATACAGGTACTACATTTTGGTAACTATTTCGTATTTATTAAGTTTCATTGATTACTTCGCATTTGTGCTAGGTGTGCTACTAGATAAACGAAATCCATCCAGGAGTGATCATCATAGGCAATATTGTGATCCTTTTTGTAACGCCTGGAACTAGTTGACTATTAAGACGTCTAATTAAAGGATGGAAGTAACCAACGACCCTACTTCCAAAATCCAGAATTTTGTCTTTTAATTGGAAGTTTTAGTTAAAAGTGACCAATGGTTTGGGTTTAGGTTAGGTTATTGTAGCAAAGGTTTCCCTATACAATCGATAACGGTATACATCCGTCCAAAGGACGGGTTTAATTAGTGTGTTCATAATGTAGCACCCCCCTGTTTTTATTTGCCAACGAGGCACGTCATTTAGAAGCTTTCAACTTTTTTAAGCCTACAATAATAACGACAGAAAATAAACATAACGTTAAAGTTCGATTCGATTTATGATGTACCTACATATTGAATGTACGACAAATAGCATTAATTACACTAGGTACTTCTGATTGCTTCAAAAGCTCAAAATTTTACACCGTTATCTAATCATGATAACTCGCACAAATAAATTAAAAAAGGAAAACAATTCTTCATATGCATTGAATTGTTTTGACCGTATTTTAAACAGGTATCGTTTGAAAACTAAAACCAGCGTGAAAGTGTTACTGTTTATAAATATTCATTATGGTAATTTTTCGAATTTATAGCATCCAGGTTTTTTCCCCTCAAGCCCGGTAAAAAGTTATATTTTCCACCTACCCTACTAGGTCTGAAGTTCCAAACGGGTGATGACAAAAAAATAATTAATTCCCGTTTGCAGAAAACAGTAAATTAAAGCATCTGCATTTTAACAGCTAAATTAAAACTCCATTAAAAATTAATTTTTACTAATTACTATGAACTCAAATCTTGAAGATTATTACTGCCGTCGTATAAAAAAAAAGGTAATCACGAAATAATTTTTTTTTTTCGACAGACTTCTAAAAAGAGAGGGGTTTCAGTTTGACTGTGTTTTGGTTGTGTATATTAGGCGATTTTTTTGCTAATTGTGAACCAATTTTGATTACTTTTTTATTATTGGATGGGCTACATCTCAAGGGTGGTTCCATTTAATTTTGAAGAAAATATTCCGTCTGTAAGGGTATAATTTGTGTTTTTATCTTTTTGGTTAAAGTAAGTATGCTTAAATTATATTGACAATGAGACGCAAACTTTCAAATCCTTTGAATATATATTGGTGCTGTAAAAAGACTGAGTTTTTTATATCCATTGCCCGTCTAATGTTTCTGATATTATACAATTTACAAATAGACTAACTAATTGTGTATCTAATACTTCGAAATCATTTTTACTTTCTATTGAAAAGTTAAATTTTGTATTATGAAATGAAATTTTCGTGAAGTTTCAGTGACAACACAAAATAACTTTTTGACAGATGAAAGTTAACTTTAACCCCGAGGGTTAGACGCAGGTGCCCCTTTATTTAATCTTGTTAGGAAATATTGGATGCGTCATTGAAAGGTGAAGTTCTGTACAATATCTTTGATATTTTTGCAAATACCGAGAACCAACAAATTTTAAGTATTAAGTGTTATTTTATTATGTGTTGGAATATAAATTTACACCTGTTTAAGTAATTTGATTTGGATTCTGATGCTGATAAAATTAATATTAATACTGATTTTAACGATGCCCAATAGCGGCAACATCATCAACAGTTATCATAAATCACAAATGTATGCGGCATATGCTGATTACACTCACGTATAATAGACTTATGTGCCAATTGCACTAGCTTTATCACTTCAAAATTTCATCCATAATATTCCAGCGTCAAGAAAAACTTTCCATACAGCAGTGATTATATCTGTTTGATGCTTGTGTCAATGTGTAACAACAATATTTAATTGAATGTTATTAATAGGAACTTTGCCTATGCCTTCAATTTCAATTAGGACAACAGTATAAAAATACTCAACAATTTTCTTATCTAATTGAATATTTAAAGGCAAACATAGGACAGGTGATGTCGTTTAGTGCAGTTGATAATTTTCTAGAAAATTAAGTTAACGAAAGACAGAAGCCGTTGTAGTAGTAAAACCTCAACGGATGATGAGCTTTGAACTGTAGCAACATTTTTTTTCTATAACCTGCCAGGTTGAAACTCACGTGGGTCAGGTAACACGGCATATAAGAGGGCAACTTTCGGTTTTTATAATAACCAGTCCATTTTATGGCAAGCAAAACGGCCGTATGGCTGCACATGGTTTATTAACTGAAATGCTTCTTGGAATTCCTCATGATATGAGTTCTGAAATGTTTTTAACTAGCGTATAGTGCGGTTCAAAAGTACAGTAGAGGCAGTTTAGAATCTCGTGGGCTATGACCTTGGTTTACGTAGTGACGAAACTCCACCTGTTCATTGACTTCTACTTCTTATTGAAAATATTGACCATCATCCTTTTGGGGATAACGGTGGAGTCAATGCTTTTCAAGTGTGAAATAAGATCCACCCCTCGTGCATTTTACGGTCCAAGATATTTTAAAATATCTCTCGCTTCTATCGTTTAATTTTGGGTCATGTAGTCTAGGAAAGGTACAGAAGATTTTTTTGTAAAATCACCACACAATACAGTTGGAAGATAGGATCCTTTAATTACACTTGAGTACACTTTTCGATTTTTCTGATAGGTATACATGTAGTTTGTAGTATAATAGTCTGTCACGTGTGCTTTCAGTCACAATTATACTTGCAGTACAGCCGTAGATTACCTTTACTTATATAATATATTACAATCAGCTATTAGAGGCAATTTATCCATTACTTGTTGAGAAATGATTTACGCGACGCAGAATATTGCTAATTATAAAAAAACTCCATCATTATTATCAATACGTATTTAGTTTGCATTTGATGATATATAGCCAAGGGCTTCCTTTCTTCTTATTTCAGACTTATTTCTTGTCTCACTTTATCAGATACGTTTGTATATAGGCAAGGGATAACTAATTTGGAAATTGTATCGTTGAAACCCCATCCTCTCTGGTTTCGTTGAAATTTTAGTATGTTGAGGAAACTGTGGATAGAGAGGATTAGAAATGAGGAGATTTTAGAAATAATAGAGAACACTATGGAAGTCAATAAGAGATAAGTTGGTAGGACACCTTCTTAGGCAAGAAGGGCTAAATGGAGACATATAAGAAGTCGAAACAGGAGTTAAGAAGAGTAGATGTAGACCTAGATTAGATTACTGTTCACAAATAGTTAAGGATGTGGGATGTTCTAGTTTTGGGGAAATTAGATTAGATTAGCTCAGGATAGGAAAAAGTGGAGGTGCGTGTCCAATCAATCATAGGACTGACGACCTTACGATGATGAAGACAGTGAGGATGTTGAACAAGAAATTAACCTGGCCTCATTGAATAAAAAATCCTCAACTGCACAAAATACTGAAATTTCAAATAAATCGGAGATGTGGGGTATTATCGATACAATTACCGATGATTTTATTTGTAGTTATTTGCATTATATGGTATTTCATTTCGAAATCTGAGAAGACTCATTTAATCGGGGAAAAACAAATGCATTGTGAAAGTTGCGGTATATGCAACGGTTGAAAGAACCGAAGGCAAAGCAAAATAGCAGCTGATAGTTAGAGGGCTGAAGTCGGTTTGTTGCGTTCTGTATAATTAGAATCTCAGCAGGTTTCCACATAGCATTATAGTCTTGTGGAAGATGGTCGAGAAGAGATGCGACGGTAAAGGCAACTTAAAAACTGATACATAGATGAGAGGCTAAGTGGGTGGCATAGCACGTGAGGAAAATAAGGGACCGTCTCTTCGGAGAACAAAAAAAGAAAAATCACAAGGTCCAATATAAAAAAAGGACAATCATTATCGCACAGGCCAAACAACAAAAGAAACAAAAAATGTGTATAATCGTATTATAGTATGAACACCTATTGTACCAGAGAGTTCTTCAGGCGAGAGGATAATAAAATTGGCACACATCATATTGTAGACTTTCAGATATACCAGTAATGATATCTTCTATTCGTCCAAAAAATCTTCCAAATTCAGGAATAGGAGATATAAGGACTGGAAATGATCCCTTAGGTACGTAACGTTGTTTGGGGGTGGGTAAGGATCATGTAAAATGTTATGGTGCGCTATAACAGGGGAGGGGGTCAAGCAATGCATCACGAAACATTATGTTTGTATTATAATAAAAAGTTGTCTTCTGTATATCCAAGGAATTCTTCTGAATACAAGAATTCTATGCCTTGAATCCAGAAAAGACAATAAAATTGGACTAAATTATCTCCTATATTTTCAAATTCAGCAATAAACTTATCGTCTGTTTGTCCTAAAAGAAATTTTCTAAACCAATGAATCGGGGATACTGTCAAGATTTGGAAATGTATCACCATCAAGTAAATGAGTTATCTTCCAAATACCTACACGTGCAGGAAAAAGTAATGAGAGCCTTAGCAAAAATTATTTTCTAATTTTTCAAATGTATCTGTACAGTTATCTTCCAAATCCAAGAAGATCAGGGATACTAACGATGTTCTATATTTTCAAATATAACAATCATTGTCTTGTAATAATATGATAGCAGCCATGTCCTAAATTTTGAAGTAGTTAATGAAGTTATCATCCATTTACTGGTTCAAATCCACGTATGGAGACAGAACGAAATTAGCGAAAATTGTATTCTGGATTTTCAGTTGTACGTCAGTATAGTGTTTATTTTCTTTGTATTTACAAAGATTATAAAATCCAAGAATATGAAAGATCATAAGAAATTTAATCTGGATTTCCAAACGTACCATTTGGATACATACACATGAAATGATCAGTTATTCTCAATGGAATAGCTGGTTAAGATTGTGCTCACGTAATTGTAGCCAAAAGGAATTACAATTAATATTGTACAGATACATTCATGGCCATGGTCATTACACTGATAATAAATTGCAAGGAAGGCACCATAACTCCCCTTGTGACCTCTTAGGACTTCTAAATGATCCTTGTGGAAATTTTAGATGTCTCTCCCAATACGTTTTGGAGCGATACAGAGCTATTGTATGAGTTTTGCATTACAAAAAGTTTGGATATGTAGTAGATAAAGTGCAGGCTCAGAAACAATCTACGAAAATTCGGTTTCAATATTGTGCAAAGTGGAAAGTTTAGCGTCGGAAAATGAAAGTCTAAATGTTCAGCTGCCGTTTCCAATGCTTCCTTTCAAATACGATTTAAAACTATATTTCGACAATTCATCATTACATCCTTATCTGGGATAAGGAACAAGAAATTATGATATGATTATCAAAGAAAATTCTTCATCCAGATTTCACTGAAGTGTGCCAATTTCTTCTTTGAAAGGCAACGAAGATTTATCAAGGAAAATCGTCGATGAGATGATATTGATTACTTCTCATTGAGTAAATGTTTATGGTCGTTGGGGTAAAGAACCAATGATGACATTGGGAATTTTAGAAGAAAATGATGAGTGAGTTATGAGGTGACGAAATCTGATACACCACCCGGTCTTTAAAGTTAATGTTAGTGGTGTAAAAGTGTAGGTACTACTACTAGGTAGGTTTTTAGCGTGTCGCCAAAAGGATTTTCTCATTTCCTTCTCGTAAAAAGTTTTTGGTCAGTAGATGCGAAACTCCGTGGAAATTGGTTTGAGAAACGATTAGTGACGAAATGAGGTAGACCAATGGTCAGACACTAATGCTGAATATTGAATCTTGCTTAAGGTTTATCGTTTGCCAAAATAGTTTTTCTGGTCTCCTCTCGTTCAAAAAGGTAATCGCCCATGAGGTAGGCTGGTAGGTGAGATAAATGGTGAAGGGTCAGTCTCAGGAAGTACCGGTAAGAAGTTTCCAGGTATCAATTAAAATAATTGGTAGATGTTTGATTAACGGCGTGGGTAGCTCATTAGCTGAATAAGAATGCTTGGGGTGTCGTGGGTGGTACTTTGGCGCGTGATCAAAGAGCCGGAGAGTGGTGTTCTGTGTTGTGTGATGTGAACTTACCTTCGCACGTAAACTGTCCGTAGTGTTTCCCGGAACTTTTGTCACCACAAACCACACACTCAATGTTTTGGTTTTTCTCGGCACTATTGGCACTATTTTGCGAATTTTGTGACGGCGTTTGCCGATTAACGATGGGCAGTTCGGCAGGGTTGTCTGCCGGTAATGCCGAGATGGGGTTGATGTTGGTCGGCAACGACGAAGGAAGAGCGTTCTGCAACGGGTTCAGCGCGCCGGTCAGCGAGTTCAAGCTGGTCGGGATCGGGTTGACTAGCGGGGACTCTCGCCAAGAGCTTGCAACAAGGGCCATCGTCAGCAGCTGGTGGAGACCGCTATCACATGCTTTGGCCACTCGTCGTGAGCCACGGAGACGAGGTCGTCACTTTCAAGAAAATTTCCGGAGATCGGAAGACGGACGACTCAAGAGGAGCACGTACAGTGGCGACCGAGGTGATAGGTCATCCCCTCAGTACTCTCTAGCCTCTACTAGTGACCTTTTGGTCTCGCGTCCGACACCGACTTGGCCTGGGCGGGCCGGGGAGGTCCCCGGTTCACACTCGGGTCACGATAGGCCAAGGGGCGTTACCGAAGACATGGAGGGGGCGACGTCGGCACCGGGCCATATCGAGTCGTCGGTGCGCGTCGTTTTCAAGATGTGAAAAGAAGTTTCTGATGAGCACGTGGTTGGTGTTACCGACACCACAACGCGTCGTATCCACGGATATTATTCGGTCGGTTTGGCTAATTTCCACTTCACTCTCAATTTCATCTCTTTACCACGCGATCCTTCTTGTTGTCACAGCTTATTTACTACCACCACTACTGCTCTACCTCTTCTGTTACCTTCAGCCTGCTTCTTGTCGACGCGACGCTTCCGCGCCGTCCACTTTGCTCAGTTTTAACGCAGTCACTCGTATCGTTTCGATCAGACAATTATATCCATGACAATGCTCTTTTACCAGATACAACTGACTAACACTGGCCACGAACGTCATAACGTAACTTCTACTTCTGATATTTCCATCTGCTTGTGTGCAAATTTTCGTACACCGCAATCCAGTTGAAGTGCAAGTTGTGTTAATGTACGCCGAAACTAGTGGATTTTTCCTTTTTCCAAGTCGACTGCTGCCGGATCGTGGTTGTTGAGCGTTAGTTTTCTTCCAATAATCTTCTATCCTATCGAAAACGGTTGTGGTATATATCATCAAATTGAAGTGTTGTTTCAAAATACGTGTTATGATGTAGTACTACCTGAAAAATTGGATGAAAGTTGTGAAATTTTTCAATAATTAACTAAGAAACAGACAAGAATTTATAATGAAATCCAGACTGGCAGGCGTCTCCACCAAAAATCCTTGTGGTTGGGATTTCTACAGTACTTGTATTGAGTCCAATTCCATCTTGCGTCATATTTAAATAAAGATATTCTCACAAACCCATAAATGTTTTATATGACATAATCGATTTGTTTCGAAAGTCGAATGATTGAGTGCTTTTGGAAGTGATAAACTAGTTCCAATCAATTTCTTCCAACTTTCACCTTTTTCTCGTCTATGAAATGGTTTGCTTGGTCATTATTCAAATAAGATCCAATTTTATTCCCTGAGTTACCTACCCACTAAATGGCTCGTGCTACAGAACAGTTTCTCTTGGTTTTTTTTTTATCATCTTACAATAGTTAAAGATTCAGGTAGAAATTACCTGAGTGTGTGCCTTAATACTCCTATTTCAATGGTTGGTGAGTGATGATGACATCAACCAAGTAAATATCTTGACTAGGGGCTCGTGGGTTGGCAAATAACTCAAATAACAGCGTGTGAGAGAGACAGGGAGCATGTACCGGTAGCTTTAATTATTTCTGATCCCAAAAAGGGTTAGCCGGTAGTTGAGTGGCAGCAGCCGTAACAGTAACGGCCACCCCTCAAGATTTAAAGGTATCAGGTGTTGGGACACGGAGACAAAGATAATAACCTGAAACCTGTTACAGCTTTTCGTTTTACAAACGACCCATTTATATGACGGCGTGTAAAATAAATAACAATGAATCATCGAGGGTGTTTTATGATCTTCTTTCATCAAAATAAAGACCTAACGAAATCAAATTAATACACTTCTCATTCGCATAAGATGTCCTTTACCAATACTTTTACTTTGGTTGATACAAGGAAATTATCGAAAATTTGTGCATATAAAAAATACCTATAGCTCCAGCATCCATTCAAGAAGTAAATTACCTCTACGTTTCCAAAAAAAGGATCAGGTTTTTGCAGTTATCATTTTGAGTTTTCATCATCAGTATGTGTTGGTTGTCGACTTTTCTCTTCCAAATTGATGATACACTTCTCTTTTACATATTATAAGACGCCCAATATCTCTTCTTTTACTTCGGTCGATTCATGGAAATTATCAAAAGGATGTACGTAAAGGTATTTAGATCCAAAATTCATTCCTTGCAGTGAGGATCTGGCTTTTGCAGTTATTGTTTTGAGCTTTTACCATCGTTATGTGTTGGTTGTAGACTTTTCTTTCCACTGAGTTTTTCATTTCCAAATTGATGATAAACTTCTCTTTCACATATTAAAAGATGCTGAATACCTCTTCTTTGACTTTGGTCGATTTGTGGAAATTATCAAAACTAATTTCGTAAAGGTATTCAAATCCAGCATCCATTCCTTGAAGTAAGGATAACGCTTTTGCAGTTATTATTTTGAGCTTTTACGATCGATATAGGTTGGTTGCAGACTTATCTTTCCGTTGAGCTTTATTCTTCCAAATTGATAATACACTTCTCTTTCACATATTGTAAAATGCTCAATACCACTTCCTTTACTTCTGTTGAATCATGAAAAATTATCAAAAATATGTACTTAATATTACTTAGATCCAGTATCCACTGCTTGAAGTAAGGATGAGGATTTTGCAGTTATTATTTTGAGCTTTTACGATCGATATAGGTTGGTTGCAGACTTATCTTTCCATTGAGCTTTATTCTTCCAAATTGATAATACACTTCTTTTCTCATATTATAAGATGCCTAATACCTCTTCTTTTACTTTGGTCGATTCATTGAAATTGTCAAAAATATGTACGTAATATTACTTATATCCAGCATCCACTGCTCGAAGTAAGAATCAGGCTTTTGCAGTTTTTATTTATTTTTTTACATTGGTTGATCCAAGGAAAGAATCTTTTGAAAATTCAGCCATGTTAGATTTAACGGGGACGTTACTGAACTGATAACGATACCATTTGTTTATATCCCGCCTTTGTGTCGGGTATATGGATTTGGCGACTGTTTCAATGGATTTCAAGCTTACCGAAGTAGCGTTTAGTGTACGCCGTTTTGACTCCTCAAGTGGTGTGATGTATCAGCGACCCCAAAAATGTTCCATCAACCTGACGCAACTCTTTATTCCAACATTACAACTCCACACCAGAAATAATTCGTTAATATTGCAATCCATCCTGTTCTATACATTGAAAGAACAAAATAGGTTACATATTTTTGGACACAATTTTATCCAGTCTGGCGTTATAATGCTTCGGTAATTCCCCACTTCTTCAGATTTACATAAGAAGATTTAAGTTGTAGCGTACGTGTAGTTTTATGTGGATGTGTAGAAAAAATAAATTTTTGGTACCGCTGCTATACACCGGAGCGTATGGGCAATTGTTACGGTATGACGCGTTCGCACAACTAACGTGGTTACATACATCACATTACACACATTCAGTTTACATCTAGCATAAATGTTAATACGCTAATCCAGCATTTAAAATCAAAACTCTTCAGTTGAATCGAGGGGACGCCACCACCGCTTATATTAAACCTTTTCCCTAACTTTATCGTACATAGATACCTACAAGGAAAACAATCTCGCGGATGTATATTAGACACGCATCAGATACTACAAATACCCTTTCTCCAAAAGGCTCAACAAAAAGCTAAGTGTTAATAGCAAGCATTATTGCTAAATCGAAAACTTGACTAGATGTTATTGTATATTTGACGAACACTGATTGTTTTAATGAAATTTGGGGACAATTGAATTTAAAAAAGGATAGCGGCAGGTCTGACTCTAAGGAATATTGGCGCTCCCAGGATTCCTATCTATAAAATGTAGGTAATTATTATCTACCTACAAGTTATCTATAAAAACTTCACAATTAGGTGTTAGTTTAACGTATGTAATTCTTTATAGAACCTACTATGATTTAATTTGTCTAAATTTGAATGGATTGCTACCTACATAGCTATATTTTAATCGTGGTGGCGCTTCTTATTGTAATATACCTAAACTGTTTAAACATGGTAGTCAAGCATACCTTACTAACCATAACCAGGGTTTAGTATTTTTAGAGGAGATAGCTGCACCGATTTTGGTTATAAGTCGAAATAAATATGATTGATGTTCGACTGATTTAAATTTAGTTTTTATTTTTGTTGATTGAAGGTAGACAGGTACCTATTTAATATTTGTACGTGCGCTATTAGGTTGATGGAGGGTGTTGAATGAAGAAGATGATATACAGATATGTAAGTGGAGATGAAACAGATTTTGGTACGGAATGAGGGCTTAACAAGATCATTGAACAAGTTGACGAAGTTTTATTATGAATAAATCATTTTAGTAATTTAGTTGATATTGTAGGACGACATTGCACAAGTTAATTAAGCATTCCGCCAGAATATGATCAGAACACAAGAAATTAGGGAAGTGCGTACCTTTTCTTCTCTACAAAAAGAGAGTTTCCTTTCTATAGAACTCAGGCTTATCTGGTCTATTGTGTCTGGAAATTTCCATCAAGAACCGTAGAAGGAAACAATAGCTTTGCGGTCGCAGACGAACTTCGTCAGTTCATCCTCTTTCCTCCTTTTCGTAAAATTTCCAACGGTAAATTAAACAGTCGCTTCTTCTTTACTATATCTGTCTCCCGTCGACGCCTTCTTTCCATCCATATACACGGTGTACAGAAATAATCAACAAATCAATTTTCATATTCACAGAAAAAATCATTAGGTGCACATAATGGATTTTATGAATCCTTTGGCAACACTTTTGTCTAATATGTAACTTTCGAAGTATTGGTTAGGAAAGTTCCTTTTTCCATCTGTTTAGAACATTATTCGTATTACTTACAGGGTGTTTATAACTCCTTTGACAAATACTGTTTTTTTTTTTAATATAAATCCTTTTGCAACACTTTTGTCTAATATGTAACTTTCCAAGTATTATTTAGGAAAGTTCCTTGTTGCATCTGTTTAGAACATTAGTCGTATTACTTACAGGGTGTTTATAACTCCTTTGACAAATACTGTTTTTTTTAATATAAAACTGAAAATTAATTTCTTTTTTTATGAATCCTTTGGCAACACTTTTGTCTAATATGTAACTTTCGAAGTATTGGTTAGGAAAGTTCCCTTTTCCATCTGTTTAGAACATTATGCGTATTACTTACAGGGTGTTTATAAATCCTTTGGCAAATACTGTTTTTTTTTAAATATAAAACTTGGAAAATTAATTTCTTTTTTCTACTGACTTGAACAAATTTTATTTTGAACGGTATACGGTATAGGACGTCTGTGAATTTTTTGGAGGTAGGGAACTTAATTTCTTGTTTCTATTGGTTTAAACGAATTCTATTTTGGGCATTATTCGGTTGGGTGTGCAGGGATTCAAAAGCAGCCGCGGCGTGGATGGTAGGCACCAGAGCGGTGCTAATTGGGCAAGAGAGAGATTACCAAGGTAATTAATGGAACATGCGATACGTACTCCAAATCAACTCAACCAAACGCCTTTAACTTTGATCACATTTACCGCAGCAAATCACGGAAACCGACAACACTACAAAACATATCATGATTAAAACGGTACCTAAAATCGAAAGGATTTAGACCATTTAATAATGATTATTATTGTAGTACTCTTTTATCTAATTTTAAGTAATTGCATGTGTGTATTATCTCTTCGTATTTATTATTTGCTATACGCAATTCATGCACGAAGAAAACTAAATTTTTATGACAACCCAAAAATTACAATTTTCGATTGTAAATTACTTTAGAAATAATAGAATTTATTAAGTAACTTGTAATAATCTCAATTTTGACATGTTTTTTAAAAATGATTTCAAGTTTCTTAATTATTACAATTAAATTTGTAATATCAACTAAAGTACCTAGTAAATTTATTTCTGCTGGGATTTTATTTTTACAAATTCGGGTCCAATTGTAATTTTTATTATGTTCGCGTGTAAATATCGCTTTAATATTTAAGCAAATTTTCATTTTTCATTTTCTCCGTGTGATTGGGATGAAAATTTTGATCGAAAATAGAAACCGTATGAATAGAAAATTTTATAGCATTGTCAAATGTGGGTAAATGTGTGTACAAGGGTGTTTGAAATGTAAATTAGGGTAACCTGGTATTTGTCCCATAGTTCATTGTAATTTTGAGAATAAGACCCAAACTAAATCTTCAGTTTTCATGAAAAGTTATAAACTGTTACCGATTAGCATATCTATTGCCTGGAGATGTGAAATAGTGTCCGAGAGATTATACGTCAATTTTAGGGGCAAATAGTAACAAATTTTACGTTAGCATATCTGACAGACAGATACGGTCCTTACGAGACGCACAACATGTGGTTGGTTGACTCTAGACTAGCCCGTGGGAAAGAAATATATGCATATGCACATTATCTACGACCCTTCTGACGTTGACGGTGTGGTCGACGCGACTAACCACAAAATACAAAAGATCTAAGCCAGTTCCGATTCATTCGTAACTATTTTTGCAGCTTAGCTACCTGATTTAGATTTTCTACGATACGTCAAAATATCTAGTAAATATTCAATTGTTTTTGATTGAAGGTAACCATAATAGTAATGGCTTACGGATGTCCCATGGGTGAGGGGTCCCACTTTCAAAAGAATTTTCGTTTTTTAATTTATTTATTATTAACGAATTAATACTGAAAATCATAGGTACACCAGGTACTTGTACCCATCCGTATAATTGTTATCGTCTGATATAACAATTTACTTAAATCATTATCATAAGATCGTCAGTCCTAAGACTGGTTGGACACGCACCTCCACTGCTTCCTATCTTGAGCCAATCTTCGCATTTCCCTAGAACTAGAACTATTTGTGAACAGTAATCTAATCTAGGTCTACCTCTACTCCTATTAACTCCTGTTTCTACCTCTAATATGTTTATGAATAGACCTTCATGCCTTAAAAGGTGTCCTACTAACCTATCTCGCCTATTTTTTTATTGACTTCCATTCCTATTCTTTCTAATACCTCTAACCTTCTCTATTCATGGTATCGTCTTCATTCGCCGGTAATAGCACATTTCGAATGCTTCTAACCTTTCATTTTCGGCGCGCCCACCGTCCATGTTTCGCACCCGTACAGCGCAGCGCTCCAAACATCTTTAACAATCTTTTTCGAATTTACTTAAATATGACTTTATTATTAAACCATATCTTCTGCAGAAAATAAACAGCTTTAAGGGAGGCCTCACTTTAAATGTGCGCTTTCGTTAAACCTAGCATTGCTTTTAGTGGATTTTCAGTACGTGAAAATTGAGTCGATTTAATCGATATTGAGAAAATGTTTAGTAGAATTTAAGGGAGTCCGTTGCTGCATGTTTTTTTGAATTAGGTGTACATAAAATGGTTTATCGTATAGACGAGACAGGCGAATTAAAACGTAATACAGCGGTGCAGTAATACAGGGGAAATGTAAGGACAAGGGAGGTTTAGATATCGGATCGGTGTCCCTTGATGAAGCTTGGTCTCAGAACGCACGCTGTGGTGATTTGTCATCTGTAAAGGCTCTACACGAGATCCTAGTTCAACGAATAATAATAACTCTTTGCTCATCTATCACAGCTCATAATTGTTAATAACAAAAAATAATCATTAATTAAAACTTTGATGCTACGGTATTGTTATAAAAATGCACCATAATGAAAACAGCACGCATTTGCCAAATGTTTACCAGTAAATAATTTTCTATTTTTGGACTAATGATAGTGATACAGGAAAAAAATAGACTTTTAATCAATATTTAATAGATACCTAATTTAAATCAACTGATATTTTGTTATTTTCAATCAATTTAAAAATGCATTGCTGAAAATAACCGAATATTTTAATTTTTTGCAGTTTTAGTTACATATTTCTCAGATCTGTTTAATTGAGAAGTTTTTGATTTATGATTAAAAACACGGGATTAAACACTGTCCTTTTCTTATCCTAGAAATTGGTAAACCAAAAAAACAGTCTGAAGGGCCGTGGTCTAAATAAACTGTTAAATATTATAAGGAGTAGGAGAACAGAAGGCGCTATAAAAGCACAGGTTGGTAGAACACCTTCTCAGACATGAAGGACTTGTTAAACACATATTAGAAGCAGCAACAGGACAGGAGTAGAGATAGACCTAGATTAGATCATTGTTCACAAATAGAAATGGATAGCTAACCAGTTGTAGGACTAACGATCATATGATAATGATGTCCAAAGCTAATGAACCTTATGTCAAATTCCTTCAAACAGTTAAAGAACTCCAACAAATATCTTCGCCAATTACTATATTTACCGACTTTCGCAATGGTACAGACCTTCCATCGTAATGTATTTTCCATTTCGCCTAGTGTAAAGGAAAGTTGAAATCCCTAAAAAATTTATGAAACGTACGTTATTTAGATGAATTAATTTTCGGTAAATTGCATGTATTAAATTGTATCCAGTGAACTACTTTTGGTGAATTTTCCGCAACCGAAAATAAAGCAGTTCCATTAGTATCAAATATTTTAAAACAGTTCAGACACGTCACGCAAGTCAAAGGGTTTGTTTTTTTTAGTTCAGTCATGGGGATGATAAATTGAAAAGTGTGCAGAAAAATCTGTATGAGTAAAGTGGTAAGTAATAATGGTAATGTTCTTGACGATTGCTTGTTCAATTTTTGTTTCGACATACTCGTAGATGTACCCACTCACTCCATTTCTGTTGAATTAACATGTGGCACAAGTCTCTCTCTCATAATATAAAGCCCATATTTTGCGGCAGTATAAAAGATCAGGGTAGCAGGTGCACTTTTTCGAGTAATTAACTACTGACGTCACGTTTTAATAATCACGGGATGTACAGTGGAGCTCTGCGGTCAGGGAACAGAAGGGATGTTTAAGCAATACAATAAAAGTAGATGGATATTCCATTCCGTCCATATCACGGCTACGGTCTTTTGTTACTTTGAACGTAATAGGTACGTTGTTTGCTAACGAGAGGGAATCATTACTTCAAAAAAAAAAAAAGAAATTCTAATAATATCTCATACGAAGCAATATCCAATACTCCAAAAGAAGTTTAATATATCTGCACGACACATGTGTCCTACTCAAAAACGTCTTTAAGTTAATAAAAAGACGTTTCACACAAAATAGCGGAATACAACTGATATATAGTGGATCTGCGAAAGGTGTTAGGTGAGATTTGCCACAAAATTAAAATATTTCATTTCCAAAAGTTGATTAAAAGCTCAAATGAAATCTTAACCATGTTTTTTGTCAATCGTTTTGTTTTTGTTGTACCTACTTGTTCTTTTTGGGGTGTTAATAGTGTAAAATTTTGGCAGGGGGTGGAGTTTCTGCGTGTATAGCCAAGGAAAATTTGATCGTATGAAGTTAGTAGCATGTGGGTGAGAGTTAGCAAGCAATCAGAACTGGTGGTTCTGGTTTTGGCAATCGCCTCTGTTTGCTAGTTGGGCCGGTACTAAGGGCGGCACTGATGCCCGGTTACTTTAATTTAGTAAAGACATAATTACCATTAGTTACGCCAAAGAAATTCTAACGCGTTCTAATTCTTGGGGTTTTGGAAATGAGGTGATCAACCCCAATTTTTTATATTTCTCAAATATTTTCTCAAAAGCAAAGCCGAGTTCTTTTCCAGTAGTGTGATTTGATTTGTATAATTTATTTTATAAGATTTTGTTATTCCTGGTGTGAATTAATACGTTTCCAAATGTACTTTCCTCGAAATAATCAAATTGTAAGTAGTGTTGGGATAATCCTGTTTGTCATGTCCACCTCTTTTTTGCAATGAGTAGCGAAAAGTTGGAAACTTTAATGCAACGTTTCGGTAGACTTTGCAGTTGTACTAGTGGTAGGCAGTGATGCTGCTGCATATTCATGAGTTGTAGAAATCAATCAGTGGGAGTGATGCAGGAATCGTAACGAAATTAACTACTGGCATGAGTCTTCAACTCGGTCTCTTCTACGTACAACATAATCCATACATATGTATATATACACAGCACAAAGAGAGAGAATGATTTTGCCTTGTAACCCCACTAAGGGCTAGTGTCAACGTAATGAAATTATTACCCAATTTGGCTTCACCAGTTGGCCATGTGTTCGATATGCGATATGACCTCCTGCATCCTTAAAATCATCCGCTCTGTTTTGCCATCAACGAACAATACGAAATCAAAGAAAAGTAATCTCTCATTTGTTGCAAAAAATTCAAGCAAGAGTACTTTTAAACGGATTGATAAACAAATAAACAGTGTATGGTCCAAGAAGGACTGACTGTTAACACATTAGGGAACGTACGGGTCCTCGAAAATACAATGCTTGGTCACAGGAGCGGGTGGGAATTACGTTTGAAGCGCTTTTTTGAAATATAAAACCAACTAATCAACATATTGATGCTCTTGGACATGAAGGACTAGTAAGAGGTTGTTGTTTAGGATCTAATCCTATTTTCTTCCAAGAAGTGCAGGTGTCCATCCAGTCTTTGGGCTGAATATATCTGTAGATTGTGGAGCAATTTTGTTTTGTCAAAGATTTATTGAATATTATTATGACTGATGAAAACAAATAAATTCAAAATCGTAATTTGCAAAGGTTGGTTAATTGCTGATATCAAGAACTTTATTTGAAAATATGCTGTGTGTCCAAGACAAAAATGTGTTGAGATAGAAGATGAAAATTTGGCAGGTTTTTACTTGTGAATAGGTATTTGTGTGCGGTGTAACTTCTTGTGAATAAATTTATTTGGAAATTCCCGGTTTTTATCAGATGCGAAGTGTTAGAAGGGGATTTAGATATTCAGAAGACAAAGTCAGCTGAAAAACGACCTAAAATAAAGGAATCGGAGGAGAACAGGAGGTACTTCCTCAATCGGATGTATAACGATATTATCGGAGTTAGTGATTTGCAAGGGTGGAGCGGAGACCCTTACTGCATTGTTCTCACTTTTGAATCTAGGGTGGTCTACCACGATAATTTAAACCCTGTATTACGGTTCGGTATTTAGAGTTAGCCCTAGCCAAGGATGACCGTATCTCACCCTTTTTATCTAACAAATAAATGCATCTAGTTTCACCATCCACAACGTTTCAAACCGATTCAGTCAAACCATAAGAGAACTAACTATAAGAATATTTTAAAGTTTGGAAAACTCATCATATATACCGAATAGAATAGGTTGTTATTATTCTATGGTAGAACGTTTAAGAAGTAGAAACGTACGGAAGTTGTTTAAATGGCATTTAAATTCAGTGGAATTGGGAGATTGCAGCGGAGAGATAGAGGTTGCGATGTAATACGACCGCGTAAAGGGTAACTAATATGGTTTTTGCAGCCCCTTCACCACTATTCAAATAGATAAGGGTTGATTCAAGGCTCTTTCTAATTATATTATATCAGTGGGGTCATATATCACACCGAATACTTCGAAATTAACTATATTGCTCGGCGAACGGATCCACATGTCCTAAGAAATATTAACCAGGTTAATTGTTATTCGTGTTCTCTGATCCCTACTTTCAAAGCTCGATCACTTTGTCCAGTATGGTCAAAAATACCAGTAGTATATCGTAAATTTTAGTGTGTATAGTGTCGATGGAATTTGATTTTCTTCAGAATGTGAAAAAGACCAGGAAGGCTCACAGTAGTTCTGTAAACCAAATACTTGCCCATAAACGGTCGCATATTTCTTTACGTATTACGCATCTAGTTAAATGAAAGCTTTCAAAATGATTACCTCATGAAAGCTCGTGGCATGTCTCGAGGTAGTTGTAAAGCATTATTTTAAGATGCAGTATTCAGCAGAGCTAACAGATATAAATGACCGTTGGCCATGGAATTTCAAGTATCCACTTAATTAAATTGGGGACAATTGTTTACCCACTGATTTTACGAGGAAGAAAATTTCGAGCTCCTCACTGCTGCCTACTGTTGTCCTCTGTTTGTGTGCTGAGTGGTTGTTGTCGTCAGTAGGTACTATTAAATTATATGAGACAGTTACAAACAAAACGGTCCCTTTTCAGACAAAATATGAGCATACTACACGGGTGTCTTACATGTAAACGTTATAATTTCCAACATTTACTAGGAAGGAAATCCAACGTTTGAACGTAAAATGTGGTAAACAATGTAAAAAGGATAATAACTCCTAATTGCAATTTCTACTTCAGGTATATAGTATAACAAATATTTGTTTGGTTGCACATGAATTACTTTCTGGATCAGTAACATCGGGTGTATTTAATATTTTATTTGGAATAGTGTAAACTGAAAAATGGGGGGTTGATTTAGTAATTTGTGGCATAATAGAGGATACGGGGAGAGGGTAGAAAAGGGGAGAGGGTATTGAACAAATCCCATCAATAGGAAAGCCGAAATAAGAAACAATTTTTGAATGATGGAATTTAGGAAACTCGTTGACTATCATAATCTATTTCACACAACATACAATACATAATAAGTGAACCAACAACTTTTTTTAATTGGGGCTCTTCCCTTTTCAACCCTTTCAATCCTTTCTAATATCATGCCACACGATACACATTACGGACCTATTAAATACAGTAAAATTTAATGGAATAAACATAAAAATTGTTTTTTTCCATTTCTCTGCACCTTCCCCTTGGTAGGGGAACTTTTTTAACCTCCTCCCTCGTCTTCTCCACCTCCCTCGAACTCGCCAGCATGCTTGAAGTTGTAGTAAAGCCAATCGAAAAAAATGTTCTCAATGAAATTTTGTTTTTAGCACATTTCTCTTTTTGTGGTTCATTTATGTATTTATGCGTTTATAATTATTCATAAAAGCATCAATTTTCATGAAATTTGAATCATTAATCATCAATCCTTATGTTTTAAGAAAACTAATTTATTACCATTTTACTTATTGCTTGTAACCAAAATGAATTATTGCAATATTAATCAAATTTACTGTTTTCCTAAAGAAGCTAATCGAATAGCTTCAAGTAGGAGTTGAGTATATCTAATAATAATAATAATTATTATTAAGGAGAGTTATTAATATTGGCATGGTAAAAGATATTGAGGATGATAACTAATTGTATATGAGAAGAAGTTCGTTTCTTATTTACGGTAATGGCTTTTATGCTAGTAGATAATTGCGAGTTAGCTTTGGCTGCGAAGAGAGGTAGCGGCAGACAAGTCGGTTTGCAATACTTACATTAGGTCTATGAAAGTATCATAACGCGAGAAAGATAATAAGGGTCTGTTTCTTGTTGTGGCCGTAATAAAAACGACAAGGATAAAAGTGCTGGCGTATGCCTAAATTGATTAACACATGTGAAGTGTGCCGCACATGTGAAAGACGCGAGCAAAGATATTAACGTTAGCATTTGCACAACCCTATAAATCATTCTGGTCGGGTCTGTTTCTTTTTTTGGGCGGTGTAAAATTTCGAAGCTGTATGCCGTACGGTAAACCTAATCTATCTCTTATTATGTAGTCTTTAGTTAAAACGCTTTTCCGTCTCGTTTATTGCAAAAGATTCGCCGCTCTGCTCGGAATGGTAATAATGGTAAACCGTTGAAGTCCAACCATCACGTACAATTGTCCAGATATTATTTAGAATAGTCACTAATATTATAGATATTATTGACACTTAGATAAAGGTGTATGTTTGGAGCACGGCGTTGTGCGGGTGCGAAACATGGACAGTGGGTGCGGCGGAAAAGTAAAGGTTAGAAGCGTTCGAAATGTGGTGTTATAAGTGGATGATGAGGATAACGTGGGTAGAAAAGGTAAAAAAATGAAGAGGTATTGGAAAGAATAGGAGAACAGAGGACTCTATGGAAGTCAATAAAAAATAGGCGAGATAGGTTGGTAGGACACCTTCTCAGGCATAAAGGTCTAGTCAGAGACATATTAGAGGCAGAAACAGGAGTTAGGAGGGGTAGAGGTAGACCTAGATTAGATTACTCTTCGCAAATAGTTAAGGATGTGGGTTGTTCTAGTTTTAGGGAAATGCGAAGTTTAGCTCAGGATAGGAAAGAGTGGAGGTACATGTCCAACCAGTCTTAGGACTGATGACCTTATGATGACGATGACACTTAAAACAGAGAAAAGAGAAGAACGAGCACGCACACATACATTAACCGAAACCAGAGAATCAGTTCTAATCTATATATATTACAGATAATAGCTAGATAGCTACAACAATTATTATCTATAAATTGCTTGTAAGGTATTATATTGTAAATATAGGTTCTACACCAGGGTTAAATCGTAGTGCATGTTTGTATTTTTCCTTGTCAAACAATTAATTTTCGATTGGGAGATCTTAATAAAATCCTTTTTTTGGGTCAAGTAATTTCTGGTAATTTTGTCGACCATTTAGCCGTTTTATGTTCTTCATTGGGCAAAGTTACCAGCTCCCTTCAAATCAACAGGTTCAGCTGTAAAAAAAAACAGGCTGTTGCCTCTCCATTAAAAAGAACTGTTATTTTATATCTCTATTTATTTCATATCTACCATAAATAAAATTAAATCTATTTGATAAAGCATGAAACACCTTCCCATTTTCTTTTAGAGATTCAGGTACAATAAATAAATAATTAATTGAAAACAGTAATGATACATAATTAACATATAATTTTTAGTAGTAGGTACTTTCAGTTTTACAGTTTCATGTGGAAATTCGGTGATTATCATTGTTTTTAAACATACAGAGACAAGAGTCATACACGCTTACTATTTTGTTCTTTCGAGCGATAATATAGAAAAATTAGAACCCAGATGTAAATAAAATTTCACAATCGGTAGCCTTTGACCCCGCGGCGCCATAACTAGCTGCTATCTAAAGTTAAAACACGACATGAAGGTCAAAGATAACTGCGCTCATAAATGCTCAAGCAAGTAGTACGTCTATTCACGTTTCTGACTAAATTTTCCGTTAATTTATAATTGTTATTTATTCAAATGTTTTCCATTTAATTTTTAATATATTAGTATAATATGGACAATGTGGATAATTGCCAGAAATAATTCAATTTTTTCTCGGGGTCTATCTGTCCATTTGCTAGCATCTTTTCGTGAAGTTTACCATCCTGTAGATTTTTATTGAGTTACTTGTGCGGAAATAAAGTTCATGATGCATGAATAAAAGTATTTGCTTCGATCGGAATATTCATTTTTCATACGGTTTATTACCAATGACGTGGAAGACAATATCATCGACAAATAGGAGGGATTAATCGAAAATCGCCGGAATTGATGCTGTGTAATTACAACTGTGAAGCAAGGTCACTTAATTTCACCAAACCCTAGGGGAGAAGTACTGATTGAAAGACATCATCTACCCTATTCTGTATCAATGCCGTACCTAATACTCTACCTTTCCGTTCGAGTAGACGTTATATTTATGTTCATTTTATATAAGTACAACAAGTATATAAACATAAATCTATATATCTATGTACATACGTATAGACAGAAGCACTTTGATCTTTTTTTGTAACAATTTTATTGATTAAATTTTTATGTTTCTTACTTTTTCGACAAGGTGCAATAAGATTATGTCTTCAGATAGCTTGTAGTTTTTTATGATACAATGCAAATGGGTTAAAAATGTTTGTTTAATATTGTTTATGTTCTTTGATTCCACTCCTTACGGTCCGTCCACTTTGACCGATATAAATAACGTCGCATTTATCTATAGTTTAGCTGATAAACTCCATCAATTGGATCAAATTTTTAGTTAGATTCGACTTGGAATCTAAAGTTCTATTTGTAATTTTTCAACTAATTTAGTGAAATATTCATCACTTTAGTTTGAGTAATAGACATAAATATACATGTAATTGTTAGTGTTAGTTTTTCTCAAAGAACCAAAAGAAGTTTAGGTTTTGTGGATTTTAATTTTATTCTGAAACCAGCTGAGGTTTTGGTAAAGCATTGCCTGTGTAAGACAGGGTAAGATGAGTGAAGGGGGTGGTGGTTCTGTTACTGTTTGAAAGGGCTTGCATGGTTGAAGGAACCATTAGATCAGAGTGTATAGTGTATTTACATATGTATGTTCGTGGATTTCTGAACGAATGCCCCGGATTCAGAAAAAGCTCTGCTCAATACCCTTAAAATGACCGCGGGCTTTTCTGAATACTAAAATATGAAAATATATTCTATTTCCTCAAGATAGGGATGTCGCAAAAGAAATGTGCACTTTCTAAAATATATTTTCCGTTGTACACTTTGCCGGTCTTCTTCGATATGAAGTAAAAAGTCATCATGTTTTTAATATACATTTAAATATACCCTTAGATGTATTATTTTTCAGGAGTTGATTTATTCAATAATCTTGTGAAATTCTTATTTTTTTGTCAATGCTTAGTCTTCTAAATTATGAATATTAATGAACTTCCAACGATGTCTCCTATTGTTATGTGTTTTGTTACGCGCGCGCGTGTATTTTTATTATTCAAATGAGTAAATTTGAAATTTTAATATCGATGTTTTATGTGGTAAAGTTAACAAAAAATCGCAGCTGCTGTCTGTTCTGAAAAGTTACCTACTGGCTGAACTACATTTTATTGTTCTTGTAATATCGTAATTAATGATTTTCATCTAAGTTTCAAACGTCCTGCTATAAATGTCCACTGAAATTGGGTAGGTACTTCTGTATTTATTTGAAGGGCCATGCATCGGAATCAAAATTTTATGGAAATACAATTGTAAATGAAGCATTTCGTAGGATTTTGGATAAAAATGCTATTTACATAATTTTATGGTCGCTGAATCTGTCCCCTTGACAGCCGGGAACAGGAATTATTAAATAAACCACCAAATTCACTATGTAGGTACTCGTTTTCGTTTCTTCAAGAGCCGCCACGATTACCTACCATGCACTTATTTACATGTTTATACTCGTCTTGAATTCAAAACTACTTTGCCGCCTTTACAGTGCGGATTTCCAGGACTTTTCATAGATTTTATCAACTAAAGGCGACTGTTTGAAATAATAATTTGATTGCGTCCACTTCGCTCTAAATCCAATCCACTTCACCTGCACAAGTCTTCATTACATATCTTTCTAGGGTTCAGTACCTGTCTGAGAATTCATAATTAGTGACTTTGATAGAATTAGAAGAGGGATGAACATGCTATTTAGATCAGGGATGATCTGTAATCGAAACTGTCCCATATCAGAAATAAAATTCTATTTATCCGAAACTATAAATGAATCTGATGTAACAGTTAAAAATTGAATATCTATAACTGAAAATAAATTTTTAACTGAAACCGGCATAATATTATTTGTATATTCGTATCCATATCCGGATTTCCATCAAAGTTTCCTCGTTTTAATTAAAAAACAAAGTGTTTGTCGTTTGACTGTGTTGGAAGGCATTGTTTCGAGGTATCGGTGGTGACTTGGATACAGTAGCGACTTGGCATCAGAGTGTGCCTTCTTTATGAGTTGTTTATGCAAATTTGTGTCTGTAACGCGGCGATAAAGTATTAAGAACGAATACTGGCACTCCGGTTCGTAATTATTTGACGTGGTTTAATTAATACAGGTATTTACCTTACAAATTAAGACGCTTCGCCGACTTTGCAAACAGAAAACGCCGAATTTAGTGATTAATTACTTAGAGATTCGATGACAACCGCATCGTTTATATTACGAGCAAACTTTGACGAAAGTATGTCTTTAATAAGAACCTTCTTTTTTACTCCCTGCTATATATGTAGATAATATCATCAATATATACATGTTGATATTTCCCCTTGTAGATTTTAATCCCTTCGGTAAATTTTTTATATTATTTAAATCATCTTAATCGCAGAATAGGCACATAATCGAATAAAATAAAAGATAATGTTTCAAAAACTAATATCCGATAAACACTGAACTAATAAATATTAAATTAAACAAAAGAATTTTCGTCAATATACCTTAATTTACTTGTTTTTCTTCCTCAAATATTATCCTTGTATCTTATGGTTAAAAATGGTAATTGTAGTTTATAAGCACCGGCTCATTCTAAGCCAATAGAAATGTTTAGTTAATTCCTTAATTTGCATTATTTGACACGATTTTTGAAAATAAATGTGTTCGGTCTCATTTAAAAAGATCTTGTTTGTTTTTTAAAAAGTTAAGCCACATTTCAAGAAGATAGTAATTGTTGTGCACTCAAATTACACAGAGATGATTTATAAAGAGAATTTACAGTATAGCTAATTAAACAAGACGGTCTCGTCTCCCCATTAGTAATTAAGACGGGCTAATTTATGTTCAGATAATGTACACATTGTAGCCCGCACGGTAACCACAAATCTTTGCGGATAAGATAAAGAGAACAACTAACGTTGTAGTATCGAACGTTGGACACTAAAATTACATTTTTTTCTAATTACGCCACCCCAAAATTTGATTGCCTAATGATCTGCAAACGTTGCAATAAATTTTACGCGATTTTAGGTACTGAATTAGCTATTACGTTAATTAAAGCAAGTTTATTCATTTCTTTTTTTGGGTTATTCAACGATTTTACTCAAAATGTTTCCTTTTTCTGTATAAATAGGCATAATAACACAAATAGGTACTTTTCATTTAATATTATTATATTTTTTAATACATGCGTTTATTTTTTATTACGCCTCGTATAAGTCTTTTGATAATAGTTTGGTTTTACCCTGTATGTTACTTACTATAAATGCACAAAGATCGATTTCGGTAATAGAATATGAAACGGTAAGTTTCTTTTAAGAATACCGCAGGTTTTGTAAGATTTCTCAAGGGAGTTTCCAGGTGTAAGAAGTCTCTACTACTGGCATTACTACTACTACTACTACTACTTTTACTCCCGCTGCTTTTACCAGTAGAACCTTAAACCTCTCGGGGTCATGACTTCCTTCCCGGAAGGTACCTTNATAAATGCACAAAGATCGATTTCGGTAATAGAATATGAAACGGTAAGTTTCTTTTAAGAATACCGCAGGTTTTGTAAGATTTCTCAAGGGAGTTTCCAGGTGTAAGAAGTCTCTACTACTGGCATTACTACTACTACTACTACTACTTTTACTCCCGCTGCTTTTACCAGTAGAACCTTAAACCTCTCGGGGTCATGACTTCCTTCCCGGAAGGTACCTTTTCGACGGCGACAAAAATGTTAGCTAAGGACTCGACAAAAAGTTGGATAGTGTTGCCTCCGGCTTTTTTCTGTTAAGTCTGTAAGACAAAATATTCTTGTCAATCAGATGTCTAGCACGAAAACACGAAATTACCGAAATTTTGTATTTTTAGTAAAATAAAAGCAAACGGTTTGTGTTAACTTTTTTTCTAAACAAAGAGGCGCATACAACAACTGCTTCGAATATTCATCATGTCGTATTCCTTTGTAAAATAAATAGTACAATTTTAGTTTGACCAACAAACTTCAGAGCTAAATAGGAACAAAAATTAAGTTTCTACTTTGATTTCACGTAATTGCGATTATTATAGTAAACTTTTTGCCCTGCTGTCAGCGATAATGGAGTAGTATTTTTGACCATAAATGTATTATTAATATCTTATTTTGTGTAAACAACTTTGGTTAATTTATAATTTAAATGAGGCTCTCATCTAACAAGCAAGTTACAAAAATAAAAAATCGCCATAGCCAAAGTGTAGCAAAATAAATAATCGCAATAAATAGTTTTGTAACTTTTGTTCATATTGATTTGATTATATGTTTTTAATCAATTTGTTTGCGTATGCCAAAATGGATTTCGGTGATTATATGAAGCTGTTAATAGCTTAAAGATTTTCCACTAATCAGTTTTCATAAATAAAAATCTCTAATAATTGTTGCGAAGATCTGTTTCTAATCAATCTGTGGGGAAAAAGTCATGATGTGACGTAAAAACAATCAGTGCTAGGTATTTGATAAATGAGAGAGTTATTCGTAGTCATGGGGCTGTATGGTTCACCATAACAAATTCCTTCACACGGCGTTGCAGTATTTTACTTGCATGTAAGCATGTAAGTTAGGAACGGTAGGAAAAACGGTGAGAAGCAGGAAACTGATATTCGACATGTGGAGGTGCAATAAGCGGGTGGTTTGAATCTGCGTGGGAATGCAACTTCTCGGTATGAGGAAGTTGCCTAGACAAGTCTGCACATAACTGTTTCCGGAATTCCCCCATAACACACGCCTGACGGATTGACTAATGCAGCAGATTTAAAAGGAAAAAAGCAATCGTTCCTGCTAGATTCGAAGATGTACATACATACACATATGAGGGACGGAAACATAAACCCATCCCGCACTACCCCAAAAATTTTGGTCGCAATCATTTCCTTCTTAATGTTCAATGAATCTTTAATTAGCGAAAACAAAAGGACAATAGAAAGATAATGGTACTAGGCACATATACATTTGTAAATTACAAGTCGTTAAGAAGACTGGCATCTATCGCTCTTGAAAATAAGTCAAGATTTGCAAAAAAAAAAAACGAGAAACAGTAAATTAGGTACAGTATTCCGTGTAAGTAATACCGGTGTTGACGATAGGTCCAAACCTGTACCTACCAGTATTGGCTTGTCAATATTAGACCAATGTTCGGCCAATATTCAAGTGTCAAGGATCAGTACATTAACGTTTCGCCAAGTATAAACCAGTATTGAACAGATATGTAAATACAGGATTGTCAATACTGTGCCAATATTCGGCCAATCTTCAAGTGCCAAGGTTTGGCACATTAACGTTTCGCCAAGTATAGTCCAGTATTGAACAGATAAATACAGGATTATCGATACTGTGCCAATATTGGCCAATCTTCAAGTGCCAAGGTTTGGCACGTTAACGTTTCGCCAAGTTTAGTCCAGTATTGAGCAGTGAAATATAGAATTGTCAATACTGTACCAATATTCGCCCAACCTTCAAGTGCCAAGGTTCGGTACATTAACGTTTCGCCAAGTTTGGTCCAGTATTGGGCAGTAAATTACAGGTTTGTCAATACTGAACTAATGTTCGGCCAATCTTCAAGTGTCAAGATTTGGTATATTATCGTTTCCCCAAAAGCTATGTGAGTGCCAGGTCATGGAATAAGCTTCCAACCAGGCTTGGATCGATATCCAATATTGTGCAGGTATATCAACATTCATGTACAAAGAGCATGCAGCTGCAGTAGACTACTCGAAGCGCCTTGATATCTTATCTATTCAGAGACGAATGAGGCGTGCTGGACCTACTAATTTCCCGCTGAAGATACCTTTATGCCCACGTACTTAGCTTTTTACTTGGATATTTGTTCATTTATTGTAAAAAAAAAATAATTTATTTTTTGAGAGACATCAAACTCGATATTATCTAGAAAATAGTTCACCTGAATATCCGTCACAAGTCCGTTGTTTGGTTGTTCCAAGTGTAAGTGAGGAAGCAATAGTATTAGTAAATCAAAGAAGTTACAATTCGTTTTGTTCAATCGTCCGTTAGCGAAATAAAGTTTGGAGGATTTTTAAAATGGAAATCTTAAAAAGGACCATAAAATGTGCCGCAACTTCGACTTGGCACATAAGTTTCGCCAGGACAGATGTAATAATGTAGAAAGTGCACCCCTCGCAGTCAAGCTGCAGAATATAAAATAATGGCCATATAACGTTGGAATGTTTTTCAGAAACACAAAAATACATTCGCTCCAAATGCATTTGTCTCGCGTCATTTAATCTATAAATTAGAGGTAGCCTACTCTACTTTAAAAACGAACAAAAAAGGCACAAAAAGAAAAAAAAATGAAATTTGTCTCTCCCTTCTTTATGAACGAAACAGGCACGGAAAATAGTGGAAATCACAATATCAAATTAAGCAGAATCATATGGAATGTGCACTTACCATAATCTAACTTGACTTACGGTTAGTAGTTCTACTTTAATTCTGAATTAGAATATGAGGCTTGGCTGTATTATGCTGTGGAATAGGGGTGTGTATGTGATATATATACATAAATTGAGCGAAAAGTATTTTTAAAATTGTTTGGGAAAGTGCTTTCCGTGATATTTCGTTTGAAAATGTTTTCTTCACAATGTAGTTTAGAAGCAGGAGATTACGTTAGTTGAAAAGGCGTTTAACAGAGGGTAAACTGGTAGCAATACCGTCGCAATCCAATGAAAATTAGACCTGAGAGTAATATCCGACAAGCTTATAGATGATGCGGACGGTGAACGCGATAAAACGTCATTTTTATTCACGTAGACATTGGTTTTATATCGAATTCGATTTTTCTCGCCAGTGCACATGAGTGACAGTTTCGTAAGAGTGCCGTGTGTTCTTTCATGTAGCGAATGCGTTTTCCTACTTCATCTTATTTCCTTTTCCACCGGTACAGTTTCTACGAAATAGAAATAAAATTATCTTCATCGATATGTAGAACATGTACCTTACTCCGCACTTTTTACATTCTCCAGCGAGTAACGGATAATGACGCCGGGTACTCGGCAATACGGAGTAATTCTACAAAAGACAAAAAGAAAAAACCAACACCACCAATAATACTAATGCTGTTCTGATTCGGATTTAATTACCGTTGCTTCTAACGTTTCGCCAGCACGATTGGCGAGTTTGTGAACTCGTCTAAGATGGAAGTACTTCTTGTATTTAACGGAAAGCTCATCAAAACGAAGACATGAACCATTAACCGTAGTTACTTCTTAATTTCCTGATTCTTTACGTCCAAATTATCATCGGTACAAATCGATTTTTTCAGTAGTTCGAAAATTAGTCGAATTATTTTGTAGATGGGCGGGTTAATTAAAGACGAGAAATTGTTGAATTAAGAAAAACAATTAAGTGCGAGTTATGCATGCATTTTTTTGCATTAGTGTTAAATTGGTTTCGCTGCATCTGTTAAAGCTGAAAAGTTACGTCTCAACACCCCTTCGGCGGGGGTGAGCGAACTTCCCCCAAATTGCTCGTGACCACTAACAAACCAATATATATCCTCAGCGAGTGGCGCACATCCACCACAACATACACCACCCTAACCCTAACAACTTCGTTCAGGCGACGAATTTTCTACTCCCCCATTCATTTTATTCTAGTCCGCAATTAACCAACAACTAATTGTTAAAAGTGATTTTCGTTAAAATGCATTAAAACACGCGTCCGTAACGGTTTTTAGCAATTGATCTAGTTTTCAAATCAGGGAAAGTCCCTTTAATCCAACAATAAATATGGGAATCACGTCTAAATCTTAAAAACATAATAAATACTGTACAATGTCATCGATTATATATCGATTTTTCGTCGATTTATCATTTATATAATAAATAAAAATATACGGTAAATGTCTAGATGATGTCATGGGATCGATAGAGGAGGTCTCCTCCACCACTGTACCATAGAAAGTTCGTGGCGGTCTCACCCCCATAAAAGGTTATGGGGGTTGAAAGTTGATTATTTTGACAATTTTCATACATTATAATTCAAATAAAATTCAATAAAAAAAATATTTTCAAGCGGGTGGAGGTGGGGGATCGAAAGAGGGTGGTTACTTGAACCTAACCTAACCTACCCTGTTGATAAAGATATTTAAATAATGTTTTATATAACTTTCTCAATATTTTTCCATTAGTTTTACCTTTGAATATTGTTTAAGAATGACTATATAAATATTTACAGCCTAGAAATGTATAAAAATTGGCATATTTATTAACTTTGAACTTCTATAACTTTTTACGGTACTTTTTATGGTACAGTGGTGGGGGAGACCTCCTCTTTCGATCGATCATCTAGACCTTTACCAAATATACTATATGATATTTTGCTCTTTGGGACATTTAGACACATGTATTTTTGTTTTGGCCCAAACCTCCGCTTGTGAAGCATTTTTATAGTCCACTCTGTATATATTGTATCAAATACCTATAAGAGAGAGAGAGAGAGAGAGAGATATCTGACAGTATAAAAGTGTCGATTTTATATCATGGATCATGTAGCATTCCATGTGTGATTTATGTTACCATGCCCACAAGTAAAATATAGAGGGTCGGCACTACGTACAAAAAAATAATCTGACTGACAGACCCCAAAAACTAAAGATATCGATCGTCTCTGAAGTATTCTTATCGTTATGATAGATAAAAAAGCGGCGCTCTCTGCGAACCATTAATAGTTATTTTTCTGTCGAGAGTTTTATCTGTAATACCTACAGCCACATGCATTCTGCAGGGATTACATACTTTTTGAAAATTCGATAAGCGCGACTCAAGTGTTAACGAAAGATTTATTTCATTTACGTCTACTTCTTTTTAAACATAACTTTTTTTTATTTCCATAAATAGGATTAACAATAACGTTAATAATTTTTGTTGAAAATTTTAATAAATGTAACCCACAAATACGTATAAAAGGGGAACTTTGGTGGGATAGGATCATAAGGAGCGCACACACATATGAAGACAATTTAAGATAATAATAAAACAAATAATGTGAAACATTAGTAACCGTGGTGCGTGCTTAGAAAATGAGGAAGTTTGAACACAGTAGATTTAATGCCCTTGTGTAGTAAGTGCGGTCGTGTTATTAGAGAAGAGCTTTTTATTTTGTCCAATTTAATTCACTGAATGGACTAGCGACTGACACCAACACTTACATCGTACGTGACGAGTTCTGTTCTTAAAAGCTTTCGGACCCGATCTTAGAAAAATTGATCTGTTTTTTTCTGTAATCGTAAAAAACGAAACATTTCAGAGCCGATGCATCACAACGTCTACCGAAATGAACATGAAAAGCCATATTATATTAATTAATTATGTTAAGACCAGGGTACATTTACCTGCCGTTTCCTTGAAAGATTAAGTTGGAAATTCAAATATTCAATTTTGTAGGTTTTTACAAATATTATATGTAAGTGGTTTAGGTGTAATTTAGGGTATCGAACTTTGCAGGTAACAATATTTTTAAGATACTTTATCTTCAACTACGTAAATAATATTAGAAACCAGTTGGTTAGCACTTTCACCCCTTCCTCTATCAGGGTGGAGATTATGTTATAAATAGGCTGATACACTCATAATGAGAGACATCAACAAAGAACAATAGAAACATCAAAAAAGAACAATTAAGACAACAACAGACAACAATTAGTAGCATCAGTGTAATCATCAAGTTCAGGGTCTTCAATATATGTAGTAACTGTATNGAACAATACAGACATCAAAAAAGAACAATTAAGACAACAACAGACAACAATTAGTAGCATCAGTGTAATCATCAAGTTCAGGGTCTTCAATATATGTAGTAACTGTATATATATAATATATATATTACTAAGTGCAGTTATTCGTGTTATTCATCACTGAGGTAAATTATTTGCACTTACAATCCTACCAAAAATTCGTGTGCTCCCTCATAGGAGAAAGAAGTGGCGCGGCAGCGCAAAAAAAATAAAACAAATTAATTACTTATTTAACAAACAAAAAAATTAATAAAGCAAATCTACATACACATGTATTGTCTAACATCTAAAAAATTTACTGATAGCTAAAGTTAAATGCGGATTTCCTCCGTGCCGTAAAATTGTTTCCTGAATAAATGTCATGTTCATTTAGGTATGTTCAGCTTAAAGTCTTAAATACTCGGGTAGACCGCAATTAATTCGAGTAACTGATTTATTTGCGTTCTGGTTTGATGTAGCACCCGATAAATCATGTTGGCCATAGCTTCAAACACATGTGCTACGTTATTGTTCCGATAGGTATTCGAAAATCTTTCTAAAGTTGTAAAAAACTAACTTTGAAATAAAATTTTAAGGAAGTTTCGATATTTAAAAATTACGGAAACAATTTAAAAGTTTTATAAATCGTTAATTAATAATAATTAGTAATAAAAACAAT
>NW_020438871.1:964011-967038 GCF_000699045.2 Agrilus planipennis | reverse complement strand
GGGAATCTGAGCTTTTTTCTGTGACTGAAATCTATATTAATTTTGTTGATCAATAATATGAGACTACTATACGAAGTTTAACTTCTTTTTATTCATCAGAAAGTAACATTGTAATAAGTTACATAGTTTATAATAATTACAATAACAAATTTATTTTATTTTAAATTTTAACAGAAAATTATCGGGAACAAAAAAAAATAAAGTTGGTATTAAGGTACCATGGGGATGAACTTGATATTTTTTGTGATTTTTATGTGTCTCTTCTTTATTCCATCATGCATTGGCAAAGGCAGCAAATACTGCTGGTCGTTGAATGAAAATTTCTGCAACTTTTCAAAACTATGATTGGTTTTCTCCTTCTATTTATTGCTTTTCTTTTAAATTGCTTTGTATTTTGGGTTTTTCGAAGCATCGGCTTTGTTCTTGCCTGCCTCTGATTTTTTCTAGCTTTTTTCGTTTTTCGTCTCTGTAATGTTAAAATATCAGGTAATCATAAGGATAATAAGTTTCTATGTAATATTTAACCTGTCCAGGACCTCCGTAAAAGAAATGGCGAGTAAAAACAGCTTCGTAATGGGGCCCTGCAAATATACAAATATAGTTATTTTTCTTTAAAAGGACAATTGTCCTGAAATACTTACAATTATTCCGCTTGTAAATACGGCACCTTTCCAAGTATTCTTCCAGAATCCTTCGACTTAAGTACACAAAAGATGAAGCAACTTGCCGCCTGATTTCTCTAAGTGAATTAAAAGAAATATGTAACATTAAAATAGAGAAAGTATTTCCGAAAAACTTAAACGATAACATAACCTGGAAAGGGGTTCTTGAAAAATATCTCAAAAAAGTGGCACTTACCTGGCTCTTTGATTAATATACGTTAGTGCAGAATATTTTCTGACCATTTTAAATTATTTATTAATTTAGAATTTCCAAAAAAACGTATAAAAAATTTTCTGGAATTTTGTTGACAGATAACCGTTGATTTTTCCAATTAAAAGAAATATTCAGTCACCTACTAAGATCTAACTATGTTTTGCAGTATAAATGACTCCTTGATGTAATAGCAAGGATTATTCACCTAATACTATAATACCATGTCTTAAGATTTTTGATGAAAAACGTCTATCCCGAATTTTTACTTTTTATATAAATTTTTCGTTAGATACAACAAATTAACAACGATGTCTAATTAATAAAATAGAGATTGAAGTTTCACAACACAACACATTTCTGCTTTAGTTAAACACAAAATATATTTAAAAATGTAGAATACCTCTACATTTAATAATAAGATCTTTTAATTAATATATAAAAAAAATGTTTTCTTGATAGTTGATATCTACTCATTCTACCTAGAGAACAGTAAATACTTAATGTCCTATTCGAGTTAGGTTAGAAAAGTATCTGTGTTAGTAATCAATAAATTAACCTATTTTAGTTTAGTTTCATTATGATTCATTCTAACATTATTTATTAAAACCAGGAGAAATTTTATGTGCTTTATTTATAACAAAAAGTTGATATAGTTCAGTTGGGTGGGTGTATAAATATAAATATACAAAATAGATACTTATCTAAGCAGTTGTCAAAGAAATTTTCGTTTTTTATCAAATTCAGTTCTTCGCCTGGAAATTCTAGCTGCTACTTCACTAGCATAAGGGTCATATTCTTTGTACCTTAATGACTTTATAGGTCGCCTATTTTTTAATTGCATAGACTCCAAAACAGCTCTTTGTTTGCGAATTTTTAATGACTTTTTTGGCTTACATGTTTTCCTTCTTCTAAATCGTTTTTTCTAAAAAGAAATAAATTTATAGTTTCTGTAATAAACAGGTATAAGTTTGGAAATTAATTTAATCGTACCGCCATTAACCGCTGAATTACTGATGGATTACGTTTGGGCTCTGAAAAAAATAAATAATTACACTTTAACACACTTTTGAATGTTATAATGTGAGTATAATATAATTACTTTTATTACTATAAAAGATAAAAGTTTGATATCTCCAAACTTTACGAATAATATACTCTGGCCAAGTAATAGTCAAGATTATCCTGTGCTTCTTTTTCCTGAAATAAAAAAGTAGAATGTTATTCAGGTCGATTCGAAAGAATTATTATTTTACGTATTTTAATTAATTACCTGATTTTGTCCCTTCTCTTTAATTGTAAATCGTGTTTTTTCGGCATATTTTATATTTAATAAGATAAAAATACACAATATTAAAATTTTGAATCAAATTTTGTAAAAAAATTTTCAAATTAAACGTCAAATTAAAATGTAGACAGACCTCTGTACATCAATGTCCATATAGCCTTTTTTTAGGATTACATACTAATTAATAAAATGACACGTAAAGTAATATTTAAAACCAATTTAATTATTAAAATTGATAAATAATATTAGAAAATTACGAGTAATTTCTCCGTGTCTGAATGGCAGACTACATTATAGTTGTTGGCAATGAAAGCAGCTATAGGATTATTGACATTGGAGTACTTCAAGGTACTAAACTAGGGCATATGCTTTTTTGATATTTTTTACTTTTATGTGGTTTTGTAATGTAGACAACTGGAAGGTTTTGTCAAAATTAGTAATTAAAAGACTACAAAGTAACCACAAAAAAAGAAAATTTTAAATATAATATATGGTGTAAGATATGAGTCAATTGTCACTGATAAAAGATCTGTACCAATTAAGCTTATAATTTTGAATGTTTAATGTACTGTTATGAAAATATTAGTACTTTATATGAGAATAGTAAAAGTAAAACGAGACAGAAGCATTTCTTTGACGAGCTGGCCAGCTTTTAGAACAAAATTAGTTCAGAATAACTAATTATTTATTTATCAATAACTTTAGACAATAATTTTCACTTAAGCAATGGTTATACGTATTTCTATTTCTGAGAAAAGTTTAAAAAGTGGTAAGTACATGATGAAAATATTTCGCAATGTGTAATAACTGTTCCTCTTTACATTGGCGTTTTACATCTAACTGTTACGGCAGTTCTTCCTCTTCAC